>NC_018324.1:1169232-1199232 GCF_000234665.1 Leishmania mexicana MHOM/GT/2001/U1103
GGGACAGAGTCGCTCCGCAGAGCTGGCAAGATGTTTTGGCTCCTTTCTTTCCAAGGAAAAACGTCGTCGAGTAGAGGGGGACGGTGAAGCACGTGGCAGGGCAGGCTTAGAGAGGTGGATGGAGAAGAACATGGTGACATGAGAGCCACCTAATGTCACATGTAATGCGTTAGCCGCAGAGAGGAGGGGGAGGCCGGCTGTGCGCCATGCGGAGCGCCTACTGCATCGCCTTCGCGGCACGCTGAACCTTTCATATCTGCATCCTTCTCTACCGAACGAACGTGACGGAGAGCGCAACGCTCCACGCACACGTACGCTAAGCTGGATCATTGCACCTCTCCCCCTGCGGAAGAGTGTGTGAGGACACAGCAGGTGAATATATTCTGTGCTTCAGTTTGTGGCAAAGGAAAAAGGAGCCCAACACACCAACTCGCAGGCGCGCAGAGACGGGATGGGAGGTGGCTGCCACACAGGGCGTATACGCAGGCGCAGTAACTAGGCGGTGCATGCTTGATTACCTCTTCCCCCTTACTTCCAACAACTCGCACGCAGAAGCACCAACAGAGAACAGCAGCGAAAGCACGATACGCGTACAGTCATCCTTCCCCGGCACACCTGCCTATGGGAGTACATACCTCTGCAGGGAATGCGGAGCGCGCGCACACCCAAACAATACCTCTCTTCTTTGCCTTACGGGTGCCATGCATGTTGGGGGGGCCTCTAAAGGCCCCCCACTCCCTCCCCCTAGCCTAATCAGCGGCCTCGCTCCCGTCCTGAAAAACGTTTATCCGCTCCCTGGGCGTCATGCGTTACGACTGCGGACTGCGAGAATTATTAAAGCGTGCAGTACGGGCGTTGGCCCGTGAGCCGGAGGAGTTGAAAAAGGTCTTTGGCCCGGCAGACACGTTAGGCTTGCGCATGCGAGCAGCCTCTCTGCGAATGTTCACCCGCACGGAGTTGTGCGTTGGCAGATTACCGTCGTAGTTCATCCAGTCTAACACATGCTGCGTGCGGTTGCGCAACTGCGGTACCACCTCCTCCGGCTCGTAGTCCCACTTAATGAGGTGGCTCATGCGCTCCTCAGGCGTGTCGCCGTACCACTGGTAATTCACGCGCACGTACTGGTTCTGCAGAGGACGCTCACTGAGCAGCCGCATCACCTCCTTCGGGTTCTTTACCGCGCTGCCCATTTCGTTGCAGGCGCTCACGATGCCGTTCAGCAACTCCTCGGCACCCCCCTTCACGGTCTGACCAGCCTGTGGCTTTACAGGAATGAGTTTGTGCGTGCCGTCGAGGCAGTGGACGACAACCCAGGGTGTTTCGCTGTACTCGAGCAGCATCTCCGCCTCCACGTACACATGCGAGTTGTGGAAGGTGATGGGAATCAGATACGCCTGCGACACACGTTTCGCCACTCGCGCCGCCAGCTCTCCCAGCGGTGTGCTCTGCCGCTGACTATAGTACACATAAATGGACTTGGTGTACGGGTGTACCTTGATGACATTCTCCAGCAGCAGTGCGTATGGCCAGATGACCTCGGCGGCTTCGTTGCCAAACTGTGCCTTGGGCTTTGGCAGCCCCTTGAACGGCTCGAGCTCGTCCCATGTCTCGCGCATCTGTAAGTCCCACTTCTTTATGAATTGATACTGTGCCGCCTCCTTGGGTGCGGTCTGGCGCTTGCCAGGGCCGCGGTGCATACCGGTGGGCTTGCGGTCGGTGGAGGTGGGCACATCCTGCACCTGCTCCAGCCCAAGCAAGAGTCGCGTCGGGCCGGCACCAAACCTACGCGCGGAAGTCCAGAGAGCGGCTGTGTGGCGCGCGAATGCAATGCTGCGAGCACTAAGCAACATCGTTATGCACGCTGGCTCGAAGAGCGGGAGCCGGCACACAGGCGCGCTCAAAGCACAGCGGCAAGGCCCTCCTCCTCGCACAAAGTGCGTGTTAGGCGGAGCACGCTGCGAGACAGCGGCGACGCGAGAAAAGCAAGGGAGAGGGACGGTCGCAGTCGCCGACTTTACAGAGCGGCGCACAGGAGGAAGAGAAGTGGTAGAGAAAGAGGAGTGCAGGTAGGCCACGGAGGGAGTATGAAGAACTCAGAGAGTTTATCGGCATGCAAGTAGTGTCGCCCAAAGAGGGTGGGGCAGGCGTGGATGGCGTATGAGCGACAGCGTGGCCCCTTCCCCCTTCCTCCGCCATTTATGGCTCCACGCCGTGCGGTCAAATTGTGCGGGCATTCCCATGCTGCCTTGAATTCGCACCCCGTCCGAGATTCAACACTTCTGTCTTTGCGTAGAGGCAAGAGGGGAAAACGCGCCCGGTCGATTCACCAGAAACACGCACCCATCGAGCTATGTACGTTGTGAAGACACAATTGACGTTCGGAGATGCCCTGTCCACCCATTGTCAGGGAGGTTGCGAGGTGGTGGGGTGCGCATTTTGCCCAGCTTCCCGACGCGATCACTATTGAGGCGCGCGGCCGCATCGCCATGGGTTTGTTTGCCCCCCCCCCACCCCACCACCCTTGTCGCCGCCTCTGGAGCAACGAAATCCGCTGCAAGACGGTCCAGTTTACCCTTACTTCCCCTCGGCCATCCTTGTCAGCACGCGGGGGGGAGCGCACCCGGACACAAGCACAAACTGAACAGAATCAACCGAAGCAAAAGGAGATCAGCAGATCAGGTGGATTTGGCGTGGAGGGGGGAGAATGAAGGGAACAGAGGCATGCACCACACGAACGCGAACACACACGCTCAACGCCCCTCCCCCTTCACGTTTCCACACCCGAATCACTGCGACACAGCAGCACGGAGAGCAGCCAATCGCTGCTGGCGCGTCTGGTTCAATACTCGTGGGCAGCCATCCCTGTCCTTTTCCAAGGCTACGCAGTAAGGACAGTAGTAGGCCACATCGGTGACTCGCCGAGAGCCGCACATGATGCACGCCTCCTCACCTTCCGCAGCCAGTACGCTGCAATCTTCGCAGAGGTGCGCCTCGCGCATCGTGTCGACGATCTCGCTGAACTGCAGGTCGCAAATGACACAGCGACCCTCGTGCAGGCGGCACACGTAGCCGAGGGCGGTGCCGGCCGTCTTGCGGCACATCTGTAAATCCTTTGAGTGGCGAAGCATGGCTGGGTTCTAGGCTTCCTTTCCCCGATAATTTCCGGCGTTGTGGTTACGTGAACGGCACTCTCGGTGCTCTCCCTCCCCCTCTTCTCCTCTCCTTCTCTGAGAGTTGTAGCGAAGCCGTAGAGACAGCACGGGACAAAGTTGCGGAGTGACGAATGTTGTTGGTGAGCGAGCTGGAGAGAACGAGAGCGGGACGGGAAGCGTGTGTGTGGGGGGGAGGCAAAACAGTTGAATGCAATGCGTAAGGACCGAAAGAGAGCGAGCAAGCGAGAATACCAGCAGCTAGAGGTGGCGCCAATCTGCAGCGTATAGCCGGTCAAATTGAACAGCGCAGTCAGTAGCCCCCACCGGGCCCGTGGCTGTTGACGCGGAAACGGCCGAGACGCCTAGGGCGACGCCTTGCGTGCGCATAGCAGATGCTGACACGCGGAGAAGCTGGGAGAGGAAAGTGAGGTAGAGCAGCGGCGGTAATAACGACACCCTCACACGTAAGGAGCACTCCAGCTCGCAAGCATCTGCAACAATCAACTGAATCTTTCGTGCACACGTCTCTCTTGAAGGGACGCGGAGGAGAAGGGGAAGGGGGAAAAGAAGGCGGCCGCCGTGGTGAGACGGCATTTGACAAGGCCATTTTGCGCCCCCTTTCCGCATCACTCCACCCCGGAGCACCCGCATCAGGAGGCGTGCGCAAGAAAAAGAAAAGAGTGTGTTTCTTCGTACACATGCATCACCAGCACCAGCAGCAGCAGCAGCATGGACGAATCAACATTGCAGAAGCAACCTCCTCCCCCCTCCTCCCACACACACACACAAAAAGAAAACGACGAGAAACAGCCAGTACCGGCAAAACGAAACGAGCAGCTGTGCGAGTTTGTGCACGGGTCGAGCTGCGCATCGCACAGGAGACACGCCACATCTCCTCTGCCTCCTTTCCCAACCCCCGCGATTCCCTGGCGCGGAGATTAGGTGCGTGCGTAGCAGCAAGCCTCGTCCGTGATACCATACCGTGCTGCCTCCAAAACCGCATGTCACGGCACCCTTTTGACCTTGGATCTTTTTATTCCAGCAGACTTTGCCCGAGTTGGGACGCGCTTTCTTGTCCTTCCGCCGCTCATCTTTTGTTCAGTCGCTAATCGGGTGCTTCTCTCCGTCTGCTCTTTGAACAGACGAGTCCGCTGCGCGGGGTGGTTGAATGGTGGCCAGCCCGCCAGTACCCGCGCGGCGCGAGAGGAGCGAGGAAACACATTCATTCATATACCAAAGCATGGAGGGTGAGCAGTGACCAGATCGTCTCTCTTCTATGCTACACGGGGACAGGGCAGGGGAGGCGTCGATGCAGGAGAAGGTGTGGTGGGGTGAACGATGCGAAGCAAGAGACAACGCTTGTGCGATACTGCGGGACGGACATTCACTCGCTGTCGGCGAGAGGGAGGGGGTAGATGGGGATGGATAGGGCGGTGACTGCCACTGGGCACTCTCACGTCTGCACCCCTACTCCATTCTCCGCCGCGATGACACGTCTTCTGTTGCTGCAGCTCCAGAAAAAGCTGCGTGTCGCGCGCTTGTGACGCTTCCAGCAGTGCTTTCCGGCGGCGGTCGCTGCCGCTTGCGACGTCCTGAAGTGCCGTGCTGTGGGGGCAGCGACGTTGACTCTGCCGGAAGGAGCGGCGTCTCCGTAAAAAGAAGGGCATCGATGGCGGCGCTTTGTTCTCTCACGCGACCCTCCGTTTCTTCTGAGATGAGCTGCTGCTGGCGGTGAAGGGCGAGCGACCGGCGTTTGGCATCGACGCGTTGTAGCTCTTCATAATGTGGCAGCCTTCGAAGCTCGACTGGAAGCGATGGCGACTGCGACTGCGTTTCAGCACCGCTGCGACTTATATATTGGCTTGATGCACGGGCTAGGGGAGCGGCGGCTGGCAGCCGCGGGGCAAGCGGCTGCAGCGACCCCGTGAAGCCGCCGCCAGCTGCAGGTATACGCATATCCAGCGAAACCTGCGGCTGCCGTGAAATGCGCTCATGGTGAGCCGCCGCGAAGTGGTGGTGACGCGATTGCGCAGCAGGTTGCCGGCACGTCGGACACACAGCAGCGCGGATGAGCCAGGAGCGCACACACGCTCCGTGGAACGTGTGCCCACACGGCAGGCATTTCACATTCTCTCCATCCACAAAGTCGTCGAGGCAGATGCCACACGTCTTCGTCGGGTCCGCGGTGACGGAAGGAAAGCGATCAAGCACCTGGCGATAGTAGTGCAGCTTGCCGGAGGCCAGCGTGATGAAGTAGAGGCGCACCAGCATGAAGCACTGCATCCACATTGGGGTAGAGGACGAGGTGTAGTACCACGCCGTGGCGGCGCACGCGACAGCGTAGAGGTACTGCATGTAGAGGTCGTGCACCTCGGAGAACGGGTTCAGGCCGGAGTCCTCGAGTGCTCGCACGGAGATGTGATCGACTTGGCTGGCCAGCGACTTGAGTACTCTGTAGCCCCACATCCGCATCACCGTCGTCGCCAGCGTGCATGCGCTGCGCAGTCCCACTTCTACAATATACACAATGGACGTGTACCACATCAGAAGCGAGCCTGTCCCACCCTGGGTCCTCTCCTCAGTTGGGAGAAGGGTATAGTAAGCCCACTGCAGCGCGCACCCCGTGCAGCACAAGAGAGACCCCAAAACAAAAAGGGCATGCTCGGCTGTGGATTGCGACTGCCACCAGCGAATGCTCAGCTCTGTGCGGGTGGCAAGAGCGGAGAGGGCGATGCGCGTCACCAAGGCGGCTGTCCAAAACTGCATGGCGTTGCCGACCAGCAATGCGAGGCTCACCACGTCCGCAATGGAGTAGAACTGCGACTGCGTCTGGAGGAAGTCGAGGGAGTCGTTCGGGCTCCAGAACGTGCGGAAGCGACACAGAAGAGAGACGACCCGGTGGCAGCAGCTAAAGAACAGGTGAAAGGCCAGGTCCACCTTCATGGCGATCATGGAGACAATGAAGGCGGTCAGCACCCGCGAAACGATTAGAGAGGTGTTCCAGTACAGCAGGAGCCCCGCCACAAGGGCGAGGGAGTATGGCCCCAACGTCAGAATCGGCACTGTGGCGTACATGGCACTGACTTCTTCGTCCTTTCGGGTTTGAGGCTGTTGTAAGAGAAGGGCACGGGTGCGAGTGTGTGTGCCTCGTGTGGACACTTGTTTCCTCTGACTTTCGCGTGCTCTTGGTCGACGCAACCACACTCAAGTTGTGCAATAATGACGTCTCTGTCAGAGACTCGGGGAGGGAGAGGCTCTGGGTGTGAGTGCGGGCAAAAACGGCGCCGCCGCGTCGCACTCGGACGGGTGTATCCTGATGCGCAGGAACCAACAAGAAAAGAAAGCTATGGGAACTATCGTGTTGTGGTGTCGCACGTTTTTCTGTGTTCTGGACACACACACACACATGCACGCACAAGCACGCAAACCAACAGAAAAGATGCGGTCGCCCTTCAAGCGGACGGCGGTGCCGACATGCGCGCACGTATGTCCGTAAATCCCTTTGCCTGTATGTCAGGGACGCGCAGGTGTGTGTGTGTGTATGTATGTGGCCGTGTGTGTTTATCTTTTGTTTGTTTTTTCCAAATTGCTCATGAAAGCAGCATTGATAGAGATTCGAGAGAGACTGAGGCGGGAGGGAGGTGGGGAAAGGTGCGTGAAGTGGAGAAGATTGGTGGCGCCACTCGAGCGGGGGAGGGGAAGAGAGAAAGATGTGAGCAAAGGAATGAAATGACGGTCCCAGTATTGTCACCGGACGTGCTTTCTCACCCTCCTCCGCACTCGCCTGCAGTTGTCTGTTGGACGAGAAGAGCACGCACTTCAGTGCATCCTCTTTCACTTCTTCTCGAGCACAGTGGGTGGTTCGTGTTGGGATGCATGCACGCGTCCAAGTGTGTGGGATCCCTTTGCGTCGAGCAGTAAGAAAAAAAATGTAAAGAACGACAGATCATGGTATGTGTGTGTGTGTGTGTGTGTCGAGTGGAGGTCGGGCGGCGCTGCACATGTGGCGTGGGACTCCTTGCGTCACAGACGCTGTCAACGAAAGTACCACGCGCACCTTCCACTACGTCCGGATCGAGCACCACCGCGTAAACAGCCACAGACGCCATCTACACGATCGTGCGCATTCCTTTTTCCTTTTTCCTTTTTTGAGTTCCATTGTCTCTCCCCCTTTTTTCCCGGTACTACATGTACGCCTGCCATCCAGCGTGGGCACGACCAAGTACGCGCGGGTCAGAGGCGATGCGCAGCAGTCGCTGCACAAATACATCCTCCTGATGGAGCGTCGACAGCGCCGTCTCCGTGAGATCGTCGTCCTCTACGTTCTCCTCTCGCTTCCCCTCACAGAGACACGCCTTGACTCCGCTCCACACGTCTTTGTCTTGGGTCACGTACGCGTTGCGTGCCACGTCGCGCAAAATGATGTCGGCGGGGTGCTCGAGATTAAGCTTGCGACGCACCACATCAAGCTGATGCCCAGCAATGCGACGTGCCTCGTCACCTATGGCGTCGGTATCTGGCATTAGCAGCGCTGCTACCATTCCTTCGACAACGTGTCGCTCGGCGCGCAAGACCTGCAGGACGCGGCGCATACGGCAGCGCGTGACGTCGTCCCCTAACACCCCTTGTACCCGTTGAAGCTGAGGCGTGTGCCGAAAGGGCATCAGCTCCAGCACTGGCAGCTTGCGCGTCGCGTCGCCAAACGCCAGGCCGAAGCCGATGGCCACCACTTCACAGTTTAGGAGGTCCACCAGCAAATTGCCAGCGTGGCGGTCCCCAACGCCCAGCACAAAAGACGCTATGGAGGCGGCGGCGTTCGTGTCCAAGAATGCGTCCCGTACGCCAAACCAAGAGCAGTGGTCAGTGGCGATACTCTCGAGCGACTCTACAAGGGCCGACTGGCGCAGACAAAGCACAAGATTCTTGTACTCCTCTTCTGGGATCCTGGTGATATGAGCGGTTTTGTAGAGAGGGAGGATGTCCTGTGGCTTTCCGCGAGCCCGGCAGAAGCGGGCCACAGCATCGTGCGCACCTGGCGGTGTGGCCTCCTTCATGAGCTCCTGCAGCGGGGTCGTTCTGGGCACCCAGCTAATCAGCCCCACACGCGGCGAGACGGGGATAACGGTGTAGGTGCGGATCGTCAACGCCGACAGCCGAAAGCGTGGAGACGCGATAAGACACAGATTTGCGAATGTGAACACCTCCTGGATGCGCTGCTCTAGCCGGAGGTCCTCGCCACCCTTCACCATATAGGTGCAGATGCCGGCAGAGGTGTACATATCCACCTTCTTCGGCAACCGCTTAGACTTGAGCACGAGGACGCGGTCTGCTACGCCGACGAGCGTACAGCACTGCTGAGCTGCATCCAGCGGTGTATGGAGGAGGTGTGACGGCTGAGCCGGCTGGAGGATCGGCTCGGCCGCATCGCTGGTGTAGCCCGGTTGGGTAGTAGCAGTCGCGGCCGTGGCGCTGCGCCACAGCGCGCGTGGGAGTCGCTCCGAGTACAGTCTCAGTTCCTGTGGCGTGGTGGCACTATTCGATGCGCTCGAGGCGAAGGTGTTCAGCGTTTGTGTTACCTGGCGAAGGGCCTCCCTCTTTGCGCTGCGGAACTGTTCACCTGACTTGAGCACCTCCGTGGAAAAAGCGTTCCGGCCATCGAGCTCCTGCAAGACCTGTGCAGCGAGGCGGTGGTAGAGTTGCGCCCGTCCCCATCGTGCTGGGTCCATGAGATCACCTTTGCAACGTTCGTACAGCTGCAGTGCCGCCATAAGATACTCCGTCTGCGCGCCGCCGCGCGTGCACTGCTCGTGCTGCTTCACCAGTAATTCAACCTCGCTCAGCCGCACCTCCAGACGATGCTGGGGCTCTACGAGCTCATCAAGGGCGGCGGCGAACTCGGCAACAAGAGCCATCCTGTGGCTCTGGTGCCACTTGTCCAGCTCCGCGAGCTCACGTGTCAGGTCGTCATTGATAGCACGGCCGGCGTCGCGACGTTTTCCCAGATCGGCGAGGCTGCGCCAGGCACAGTTGATGGGGTAGTAGAGCACCTGCCCACGCTCGCGGCACAGGCGCAGGAGGATTCTGGCCAGGACGGCGTGCTCCGTCTGCAGGAGCGCATTGACAAGGAGGGTTGCCCATGGGAGCCACACTGGTGTAGGCAGCATAACCAGAGCCTCCCATGTACCGCGCCACTGAGCTTTCGCTGCGGCTTCGGCTACTCGCGGGAGGGCAAATAGCGAGAGCAGTCGCGGCACCCGTGCTGAGACCGGAAGATGTCCTCCACTATCGCCTTCCATGTTGCGGTCGCCCGCTGCCTGCGCGCACCAGAGAAATGTGTTGGCGTAGAGCTGCCAAAGCGATTGCGTCGCGGCTGTTATGGAGGACGCGTGTGCAGCATCCTTCGCATCTCCACACATGTCGGCGAGGGTGCCGTCGCCGCGCGACGCGGGAGGTAACAGTTTCTCCAGCGCGTTGAGCAGGGTCACGTGGGACGGTATCGTGTCCTGTAAGTTTTCCTTTAACGTTGACACCCACATCTCTCTCTTCTGTGCAGAGGCTGTCGACTCAGCAGAGCCGCTTAGGATGCTACCGATAGAGGCGAGCATCTCTACTTCGCACTGAGCAACGTCGGCGGCCCACTGCCGCGCCGCTGTAGGAGACAACAGCCCCGCCACCGCACGCTGCTGCACGTCCTTTCCCATCGCCTTCTGGAACGCGGCAAGAGCCTCTTCTCGTGATGTGCCACTCACTTCACCTGGCGTAACCGCAATACAAAAGAGGCTACTCCGCTTCTTGAGAAACTCCAAGGCGCAGCGTGTCGGCTGGGAGAGCGTGGCGTGGTCCGCATTGGATGCTATAGTCTCGATGGCACTCGTCTTCTCCGGAAGAAGCAGCAGTTCTTCGCACTGCTGCACAGTCCACGTGCCCAGCAGCTCGTGAATCCGTGCAACAAGCTTGTGACGTTCGTTGTCCGTCAACTGCAAGCTGCCCGAGAGATCACCCGTCCTTTGCACGTGGTAGTCGATGATGAGCCTGCGGATGAGAAGGACATCGTCAATGAACAGTGGGCCATATGCACCGCTGAGAGGCACCGACGCTGGCATCGCGTCGAGGTACGTTTGCAGCGCCACTCCGGCGCTGCTCGCGGCGCTCGTGGAGACCAATCGCAGCACCTGCGCTGCATCCGCCAACTGCGAGAGGGAGTTCGCGGCGAGGTACCCGCAGGCTAGCGAGCTGCCGCCGCCGTCATAGTGAGAAGTGGTACTTCCAAGCAGGTGGTCAACAGAGGTCTCTACATGAAGCTGACAATCCAACCAGCGTCCATTTGCCATGAGACACGCACCCCACTCAAACCCCGTGCGGTGCCGCGACGCCGTCGAGGCTTCCGCTGTCACAGCAGACTCAGCCCCGTCGCACATCAGCTGCAGTTGCGCGCGTAAGCGGAGGCGCGCGCCTTCAACGCTTACTTCTCCGCTTCCCCCTGCCCCTGCAGGCGTTCCCGACTGCAAAGCCGACGCCGCACCACACCAATCCAGCAGCAGCCGTGAGGCACGACTCCGGTAGTGGCGCAGCACTTCCTCCCGAGCAGCGAACAAGGTAAAGGCTCCGCCGCTCACGTGCGTTGCAGGGAACGCTACAGTTGCCACTGCTGCTGCTGCTGCCTCCTTTTCCTCATCTTCCAAGAGCTTTGCAATAACACGAACCGAGTAGGCTGCCCCACCCACCTCCATGCCACCGAGCGCGCCTTGCAACTGAATGACCTGTGCGCCGTGCCGCCCCGTAGCCTTGACCAAACGCAGTGCCGCCTGGCATGCCGCGTCATCATGTCGACGCAGTCGCTGCGCCACGTGATAGGCATGCCACCCAAGTGTAGGAAACGCAAGACAGGGTCTTGTAGGCGCCCCCCGCGCTGTCGACGGCTGCGGTGACGACAACAACCTCTCCACAACGTGCGCTGTGCCGTCCGCGACGGGCAGAGACACCGTTGGCACAGTACCGCCACACGCCTGTACATCGCCTGTGAGGCGCACTAGGGCCGCGCAGTCAAGACTCGCAAATGACGGCCAACCGGCCGCCTGCGCATGCAACAACAGTTCTAGCGCAACGAAGAGGGTGAAGGGGTTCTTGGCATGCTCGCACTGCCTGGTCGTCGCCCCGCTCTCGAACAAAGGCAAGAGGGAAGCGAAGGCACTACACAGAGAGACCGTGTGTGGTGACTCACTGGTGGCAGGGGATGCGACGGCGGGGTTGCTGATAAGATCGATGAGCACACGGGAAGCCACCTCATCTTCGTGGAGACACAACACCTGCAGTGGCACCAGCAGAGACTGCAGTGTCAGCCGCACCTCCGAGAAGCGTCCGGCCCTGTTGCTTTCAAGGAGGGGCGCTGCCGATGGTGCGTTGATCACCGAGGGACCAGCTCGTAGTGCGGCGCCATGTGCATCGCGTAGTTGCATTGTTGTAGAGATTTGGCAGGACACCATCACACCGGTCGATATCACCGCGTTCTCTTGCTCAGAATCGCCGCTTTCCATGTGTAGCAAGGATTGGGCTACCGCGGCGGCGGTGGCGCACGGCGCGGCATCAAGTTGCCACGCACCAGTTGCTCGAGGTCTCCGTGCACCCGACAAAGGCTGCTGCTGGTGCTGTGGTGGCCGGGGTACCAAGGCAGATGGCGTGTAAATCCGGGCGAGCGCAGCGGTTATCGGGCATGCAGTGTTCGCTGTCGCTGCCTCCGCAGGACCCCCGCACTGCACTACTTCAGAGAAGAGAGGCGCGCTCCGGCGCTGCCGCCGTGCAACGGAGCCTTCCGCCGCGGTATCTGCGCTCGTCGCCAGCGTCGGAGACGACCCTTCTGAGTGCAAGGCTTCCGGGAAAAAGTAGGTTGGGTTGGCAAAGTTGCACGACCGCTTTGACAGAGAGAGGAGGAGGAAGGCGACATGCCGCACCCACCCTCCACTGCCACTGAGACCGTCTCCGCTCGCTCCGTCCTCGGCTGTGAAAAGACACGCGAGACGCCCCCACATCGAGTCTGGTACATGCTGAGCGTGAACGTCAAGGAACTCCAGCACCGCACCCTGCACAGCAGGAGAGACATCGCGGAGTCCACAACGAACAAGGAATGCCTCAGCATCTGCGCTGACGCTGTCGCCACCGTCCTGCTTCTCCTGATTCTCCCTTACGATCGTCCACCGCTGTAAGGCAGCCAAACCCATCTTATAGAAGGCAACACGCGCCGGCTCCGCCGACTCCATCGCTTGCAAGACGTCGAGACAGCACAAATCACGCAGAACGTGGTGCACCGACTCCATCGACAAATGTGGTAAGGCGTTCCTCACAACTGTGCAGATGCCTAGCAGAAGCTCTCCGTGACCGCCACGCAGCAGCCCCGACAAGCACACGTGAATCGAGTCGTAGTTGTCGGCGACGTAGGTGCCGGCGCGGGCCAAGACGCGCAAGGTGAGCAGTTTCTCTGAGTCCTTCCGAATGCTATATCGACGCAGCAGATCTGTGCGACTGAGCAGCTGATACACCAAGTCATCACTCCGGTCCTCCTGCATTGCCTCGAGCACCTCGAGAAACATCTTGTCCGACTTGCACACAGCCAACGTTGCGCACACAGTGCCCCGCAGCGCGTCGCGAAGGAGCTTCCTGACCGCAGAGAACGGCTCCTGTGTCGCCGCTTCGCCCAGCAGACGGTGTTCAAGGCCCACGAGCCGTGCCGTGATGCGGTACAGCTGCGGCGATGCCGAGGCACCCAGAAAAGCGCCCAGCAAATCGTACACCTCCACCACCTCCCGACTGTCTCCGGTGCAGCCGAGACAGCCGCACGCGTTTGTGATCAGATAAATCACTTCCAAGGCGGCGCGGCGCTCGTACGCAGGGTGCGAAAGGAGCATCTTCACCTCTGCCACAGTGAGCGGCTGCGGCGTAGACAGGCTCGCCGGTGTGGCGCCTTGTGCCCGACGGATCTGCTCCAGCAGTTCAGCAAGTCTCTCATGGGAAGTGGGGTCCAGTGCACGGCTTCCCTCACCTGCAGTGAAGGAGTGCTTCCATGCCAAGTGAAAGGCAGCATACCGGGCAAGCGCTTTCAGCGATGCGGCGCTACCCACAGTAAAGGCTCCTGACCCCCCTTTGCGGTGCCATCTCGTTAGGATGGCGAGAAGCTCCCAGATGGTTTTCCCCGCCCGTTCCGAAGGCGCTATCGCGGCAACGGAGTCGGCGACCCCGTCGAAGATGCGCCGCGCGAAGGTGCCAAAGAAACGTTCGTGACGGCATATCATCTCGTAAAAGACCACTCTGACGGGCAGGCGCAGCTGTGGCTGCTGCGCGACCGCGACAACGTGGCGGACCCACTCCGGTGGCTCACCCGGCGTCACCGAGGATGACGGAAAGTACCGAAGAAGATGCGCAAAAAGCTCCGGTACTTGGCACCTGTCCATGTCTCGCCATAGCTGCACCTCTCCCACTGCGTCCAGCAAATCCGTCACGACGACTCCGCGTCTCTTCACGAGGAAGAGGCCGTTCCACCCTGCGACGCTGCGTTCGTGAAAAAGGCATCGGCAGAACACCTTCTCAGCTTGCTGCGTTTGCGAGAGCGTCGCGAGCAGGCACCGAAACGCGGCTTGACGGTATCGACGCGGCGCGTCGGCGCGCGCACTGTCGCCAACGTCACCGTCCGCCTCCCCAGCGCTGTTGTCGTCGCCGCCGACAGTCGGTGGCTGCCATGCCGCGCGACACGCCTTCAGCACCTCCAGAGTGAGCTCCACCCCAGTTGTATTTGGATTTCTGCCAGTGAACGCTGTGTTGATCGATCCGCGCAAGTTGGTCAGAGGGCAAAGGCGGTGCATCAGCGCCAGACAGGAGAAAACCGCCGTCTGCACGCAGAAACATCCGAGCGCGGGCGCCCTGCCGGCCTCAGTTACCCAGTTGTGAACCTCTTCCTCGAAGAGTCGCAGCCGCACCGCCTCAGCGGAGGCCTGTAGGAGTGGAAGAAGGACGTGCTGGGTGAGGGCGTCGCAGATGCCAGGGTGTGTGCGTGGATCACGTAACAAACAGGAAACGCACCTGCACGCGTCCAGCTGAAGCGCTTGCGGGCAAGCGCTCAGCGCCTGAAGCGCCCCATGCACCTCGCGAACAATAGTGTCGCGCTGGGGCATAGACTCCTTTGCCAGGAGAGGGGCAATCACCTCGAGCACCTGCACGTTGTGGGGCAGCACCGCCGCGAAGAGCGCTGTCCCTGACTGGACCACATCGGCACCATTCGTCTTTTCCTGAGGTGTCTTCAGCTCTGTCCACCACAGCGGTAGCGCGTTGTTGAGTACCTCGTTGAGAAAGTCGAACGCCACACCCACGGTCTTCAAGTCGACAGGAAAAACCGCCAAGGAGCGATGCACCGGGCGCGGCGTCACAATCGCAGTAAGCACCTGAAACCCCCATCCAACACGCTCTGTCGCATCAACACTTGCCAGGAGGCTATAGATGTTGGCGGGCTTGCTGACGACTAGCACCAGATCGCAAAGCGCGCTGCTCAGAGTCGGATCTGTGCGGATGGCAGGGCCTATTAGCTGCACAACCATCAGCAAAGCTGTGAGTCGAGCGCTCCCGCGGCCGTCGTCTTGCGCCTCCGCCGGCGTGCTTTTCCGCAGCCCTCGCTCCGCTGCAACCAGATCCGCGCAGACACAGCAGAGTACCTTGTCGTGTTCGGATGTCAGCGAGCGACGCTGCAGTTCCGCGAGCCAGTCTCCAACGAAACTGAAGAGGAAGACTGCCTCGCTTGAACTTCGAAGGGCGCCTTCTGACAGCACGACCGTGGTCAAGGACGGCAGCGCAGAGACGAGGCGGTCTGTGGGTAGCGCGGCACTTGCTTGCTGCCAGCACCGGTTCATGGCACTGCCGAAGGCGCGGCTCAGTAGCACTGAGCTCGACCTTGATGAGGGCGGTACAGCCGCTGCACCATCATCGTCGTCGAGGCTGACAGCGAACGAGGAGCTCGTGAAGGAGATGTGGTGCTGCACCGCGTCGGAAGCAAGCAGGTCGCGTAGGTGCTCGCGAAGGAGTGCGGGATCAGGCTCACTGAAGATAAGTACCAACAGTCCCTCACACACCCCTTCGCCGCCCGTAGCATTGAGAGCGGCGGAATTTTGCAGTAATCCCAACAGCATTGTGACAACCATCTTGGGCGATATCTTCATTGAATCAGCTATGAGCATCCACAGCGTCGTGGTGCCGGAGGAGCAAGGGACCTCCGTCTGGCAAAGCGCAGCTGCGAGGGCAACCGGCCCAGTAACACACGCTGATGGACCTACGCTTAGCGCATCGATAAGCTGGCGGGCAGGCGAGGCTGCGGTGAACACATCAAACACGCTAGTTTCCTGTATGGCGCAGAGTACTTCCTCGATCACCTGTGCAACGCGACACCTTTGGCCCGCCACGCGCACTAGAAACTCAATGAGTTCCAGGCACCCCCGCGCCGTCGGAGCTAGTCGCGAAGACGGGGCGCAACGGCGAAGTGGCACATCAACAGTTGCGTCTTTACCAACGTCTCCTGCCCACTTCACCACGGTGCCTTTAGCTCCCGCCACCATCACGCGAGCAGCCTGCGCAATGACGGTAGGCGTGAGGAGCAGAGAGAAATGCGTGGCGTGCGTCTGCTCCGGTACCACGTCTACAAGTTCTAGTAGCCACCGTACGAGGCGCGGCGAAACGCACCTGCTTTCATGCGTTGCCACACGTGCCTCCTCGACAATGGCCTGGAGCACGACCGTCAGCAGACGGAGCAGCTCTGTGTCAACACTGCAGTCGTCTGCCCGCGCATAGATGACGGAGGGTACCGCTTCAGCGGTCGCCCGTTTGTTGTTTTCGGTGCAATAACCACTCTGAAGGAGCGCTACGAGAGTGGCGCACCCGCCAACCACGCTGTCAAGTGACCTGACCACGGCGGGGCCCAGGCGCTGCTGCTGCTCACGGATTAGTTCCTGAGAAAACAACAACACCTGGTGCGCGTTGGCGCTCATGTGCGTTACCGCAGGTAGCGTCTGCAGCAGCGTGATGGCGCAGGCGGTGTGTCGTCGCGCCAACGCTGGCAGCACCGCACACGCTGCGTGCACAAGATCTGCCGCGACTTGGTCTGCCTCCCTCTGCTCTTCTTCATTTTCCAGTCGGCGCATATCTCGACAGCAGGCACCCAACCAACGGAGCGACTCTTGCACCTCGTTGCCCGTGGCAGTCTCCACCGCCCCCCATAGAGGGGCCTCCGTGCAGCGCCGCAGGCAGCCAACAGCACCTTGTGCCACCGCCTGCACTATGCACGCAAGCCCCGGCACTCTAGCTTTGCACAGGCGGCGCATCATCACGTGCAAACAGTGAGCCGCCCCTAACCGGGACCACTCACATACACCGCACTCCATCATTACCAGATGCCTAATCACCGCTCGAAAATGAGGGGTCACCGTTTGCGGTTCGTCTGCGGGCGGTATGGCATATGCAAAGAGGGCCTCCGTCACAACCTGTCGTTGCGTCGCCTCTCGCTCGCCAAGCCCGCGCAACAGCACGAGCACAAACGACTCCGCCTCTTCAGGGGTACCCGCTGGCCTACCAAACCACCGCGCTGTTTGCATCAGTAACCCATGTAACTCCTGGTGCACCATGCTACCACAGCCGCCACTACTACTGCCCGTGCCAGTCCGGGCTAGAGAAGCAAGGGACAGCAACGGAGGAAAGACGGCGCTGCCCCAGTGGTTCGCCTTCTTACCCATCACCCACACGACACACCAGTACAGCACTTCCGCTGCCGCTGTGCGTACTGCTGGCTGCTTGCCGTGCAGGCTCAACCGTGAAACGAGGGGGACAAGGTACCCAATGTGCAGTGCGCTATCTACTGGTACGAGCGGTACGGTGACCGGCTGCATTGTCGCCAGCCAGCGTGGCATGCTATCTCGACGACTGTTGCTGGCCCGCTCGCCCTTGCAGAGCAGGGCGAAGATGGCCTTGTTGCTGTGATGCTGCAGCTCCGCAGCGATGGTGACACCGTGCCGTGCCGACAGCATTTGAACGGGGGCTCGCACGGCAGCCACCGCTTCCGCAGAGCGCAAGGCGCTCGTGAGTGCCGGCAGCACTGCAGCTGCCCAGCGAGGCGAATGGCTTGCTTTCTTTTCCAACACGCGCAAGGCATGCTGTCCGTTACTCTCGAGCATAGCGGGGCTGTTGCCAAAGCTGCGCACGACCTCATTTGTGCTGCCGGTAGTGCTTTCGGCTTGCGGTGAGGTTGGTGTGGCTGACATGACAACCGTGAAGGCGCGCACATATGCATCGAGACGGCGGTTGTCGTTGCATGCTCCGGGGCGGCTACCGGCCACCGCACCCCTTTCTTCACGTCCCACAAGCGCCGCACCAACCACCACGCACATGGCACACTGGTAGAGCAGCTCGTCGCTGTACACGTGTACCCGACGCGGGCACTCCGTACATAAAAAATGGCGAAGGACCGGCGAGACGCACGGGTGGTTTTCATGGTGACCGTCACTGGTGACATCCGAGGTGCCGCTCGCTAGGGGAGCGTTCGCAGAGGGCTGATTATGTGTCAATGAGCGTGGGCACATGCCCTCGCCAACGACGGTGCGGTGAAGCAGCGTGTAAAAGCCGGAGACGTGCGGTTCGGCACTGGCGCCACGCACCAGCGCTTCCAGCCACGCCGCCAACTCCTCTGCTGGCGGGTGACAAACGCGGCCAGACCGCTTGAGCCCCTCGCTGAGGCGGACAAAGAAGTCCACAAAACTCAAAAACGCACTGTAATGCGTCGGAAAGCTGGGCTGCACGCCATCGACGCCGTCCACCAAAATTCGTTCGAGTGTCGCCTCGCTGTTGCTTGCCACGACCACCACCTCCAGCCGCGCCTGCTCGCAGAAGCCCGTGCAGGCGCGGTAAAAGGCGGCAGAGAGACGCTGCTTCGACTCAGCCTCGGCTTCTGCGCCGGATTCCTCATGTATGGTCAAGAGCCTCGTCCACAGCGTTGCCATGCGGTCCAACCGTTCCTCACTTGAGATACGCTCACCTGCAAGCCTCATCATGGCTGCACCTGGCGCCTCCCCAACAAGTTCAAGTGTACGCTCGCTCAGGAGGCGAGGCAGGGTGTTGTGGGGTGCGCGTGGGTGGTGAGTGAGAGCTCTGGTTACAAGCACGATACCCGGCACTATCTTCTCTCGGTTGTAGAACTTCGGGTGCGGGTAAAGGAGGAGGACCCGGTCTAGGAGCTCCCGCACCACTGCCTGCTGCCGCGGCGACACCGACGGCAGCAGCGTCAACAACTGCCCGAGGGTGGCGAGAAGGTACGGCACTTGTTGAAACAACGCCTCCGTCCTCTGTGCGGACGGGGTGCTCAGCAGAGCCCCTACGCGCTCCTCGAGGCGCGTGCTCATCGTCTGCAGTGTCTGAGGACCACTTAACGCTGCCACGGCAGGGAGCAGGTGATACAGGGCTTCTAAGGCATAAGAGGCTTCTCGGTCCGCGCTCGAGTCCAAGGACTGCAGGAGGGGCTCCACAATGCTGTGAAGCTCGTGTGGCGCGTCCGTATTGCGCGTGTTATTCGCATCCGCCACCTCTGATGACCAGTGCTGCTGCAGCTGAGAGCTCAGCGTGGACCAGAACACTGCCGCCGCGGCATGTGTTTCTCGACGCACGTCTTTGTTGCGGTGCATCCACAGCGACCTGAGAGCGGCGCTGTACTCGGCGGCGCACACCAGCGTGAAAGGCGCAAGGGTGTCGGAGGCTCGACGACGAAGCAGGAAGAGCGCGGAAAGGCAGAACGTATAGTTGGCCGACGTTTCGCCCAGCATCAGTGCGCTGAGTACAATGTTGTTGATGAGCGTCAAGGCAGGGGCGTCCTCTTCGCAGCGGAGCGGAAAACGGCCCAGAAACCCCGCCAAGCCTCTAAGAAGGCCCTCTCCAAGAGTTTGATTCACCTCCGCCCGCTGGGCCAGATTCCTCGCAACGTCGAGGAAGCATTTCAGAATTCGCTCCACAAGCTGTCCGCTTAGGGCGTGCACATACGCCAGCTGCTCACACAGACCACCTAGCAGCTGCATAGAAGCGTTCTGCGGCCGAAGGGCAACGTCATACTTGGCCCCACAGATATCTGTGCACAGCTTGGCCACCTGTGCCACCTCATCCCCAGAAGCAACCACCGCGCAATGCGCCTCCTGCACGTCTGACAGCTGCATCAAGGCGAGCAGGAGATGCAAGCACTCCGTCTGCACATCCGCGTGCTTCTTTAATGGAAGCAGGATCTTTAGCAAACGCATCGCGGCCTCAAAGAGGCACCGCAGTTGCCCAGGTGACGCACCTCGCACGAGCGGTGGCTTAACAGCGTCGCACATCAGCCTCACAAGGTGCTGGAGAATGCCTGCCTCAGGCGCACGCGCAGAGGCCGCTACCAAATCCGTGAGGCGGTAAAAGAGGGAGAGGAGAGTCGCAGTCGTCGCAGTCGTCGGTGCGCGTGGCTCACCGACAGTGAAGGTCGCTGAACACACAAGCTCCCACACGCGCTGGCCATTGATTTGGTGGTCAGTGAACAAGTATGCATGATCGGCGATGCACTTCCTTATCGTGTCAATCGTCGTGGGCGCCGCTGTCCCAGTCAAGTGGGCAGCGGGGCCATTCACGAAGAGATCAAGCTGTGTGATACACTTCGATATGACGTTGATGACCTCGTCCATCCTAGTGCTCACTTTAGATCCTTTCTAGAGGACGAGGAGGAGGAGGAGGGGGAGTGAGGGAAGGAGTTGGTGTGTGGATTGCAGCGGTGCCGGTGTCTGTGTCTGTGTCTGTTCATGTGTGTGTGTGTGTGCATGCTATATGTGTTTCCTTTCCCCCCCCCTCCCCCCAAAAAGGAAAAAACACTTCAGACAAGCGAGTGCAGTTTCGGACACGCTTGCTGGGCGTGTCCAGTCACTGTGTGAGTTTGTGCGCTCTGTGCTCGAACATGCGTGCGTGTGCTGAAGAAGTGGATGCCCCACTTGCCGATCAGCACACCGCTAGTGCAGTGTTGAGAGAGAGCGGCGAGAAGAGACGCGTGAAGGGGAGAGAGAGAAGGCATAAAAAAGAAACAAAGACAGTCAGTGGAAGGTACCTACACCATCAACTTGCGCCGCGTGCGCGCATATGTGCATGTGGGCGTGTGTGTGTGATGAATGTGGGGTCTAGCGAGCGAGGAAAGGGCACACACGCGCACGCACACCCACCAACCTACACTTGCATGAGCAGTCCCGCAGGTTCTGTTGAGGTAGGAAAAGGAAGACGCCTTGCTTCACAGTGTCCCTTAAAACCACACTTTGTGGATGAAACTGCCGCTTCACTAGCAGCGCGAGGGAGGCCCATGACACTAGCTGCCGAGAGAGAGTTCTTCGCCAGAGTCGGGACTGTCGCCTCGTGTGCGCCTGTGTGCGTGTGACAACCGTAGACATTTTTGTCTAATGTCCCCCCTCTTTGCTGCCGTTCCGAGGGACTGAATCGGCCACATTTTGTGTCACGGTTGCGCATCCTTTTCTGTCGATTACGTCTTTTCGTTCGCCATCTCCTTACGCTAGCCACACACATCGAAGGCCGGTATGTTTTGCGTGTGTCATGTTTCATGGGGCAGTGCGTGCGTGTGCACGTGCAGAGGAAAACACACACTCACATCTTAAAAAAAAAGATGTGCTCACTATCTTCTGTTCGCCCAACCTCCTTTTTCCTTTCGACTTTTCTCGTTGTTGTTGTGTGCGTAAGTGCGTGCCTATATAACTCAAACAGAAAACAGATATAAGCAAAAAAAACAAGAGGGAGAGGCAAGAGGCCAAAGAGAGAAACCACCAGCGAGCGTGTGCGTGCACACATACATACGACCTTATACGGAGCCTCCCCCCTCCCCCCATCTCTCCCTTTCTCTCCTTCTCGGGCCTCGGTATTGTGCTGCCACTCTTCCTTTTTCTCGAAAAACACAGCACCTGCCCGCATGTGCGTGCGCGTGTGATTGATGACCTGTCCATTGCTTTGTCATTCGTCACATGTTTACGGTGGTGGTATGCGTTTGCCGGTGCGCTTCGGTATTACCATTGATGGGGGGAGAAGTCAGGGGCCGCAATGACCAAACTTCTACAGCTAGTACGCTGGTGTGTATGCCTACGGGCTGCCGCGAGAAGATGAGTTGGGAAGACATCCATCAGCAACAAGGGCACCCACAAACCACAAGCCAAACACACACACACATATATGTATAAAAGACAAGACTGGTGCCCGAGAAACGAGAACTAGTATCACCGTTACTCCCCCTCACCACCTGTCAGAGTTGACTCCAGCAGTGGCGCTCTCTTCTTTCCATACCCCTTTCGTAGGACCGCACCTCCCCACTTGACGTGAGAGCACGAGGTGAAATGTAGGGGACAGAGCAACTAAAGGTGAGGAGACAAAGAAGAAGAGGAGGGGAGGGGGTGAACAGGTTGGTGGATGTAGGGACTGCAGGCCAACGGACAGTACGCGCCAAATCTGGAGTGGATGATGTCATTCGCCCATCCATCGCATGGATGCACACCAACCACGAAACAAAAAAACGAAGGCAAGCGAGAGAGAAGCAATACCAAGTCCGTCGGTTAGTCAGTCAACACCTAAGGCAATAAGAACGCGCCACTGTTCTTGTTTGGTTTCCCTTTTTGCAGTTAGCAACGTTAAACACCGTCTCTCACTCGCTCTCCATTCTCCCTCCCTCCCTCCCTCCCTCCCCCGCCGCGCGCGCACTCTGTCCATCACACTCGCTTCCTTTGCATTCTGTGTGTGTGTGTGTCTGTGTGTAGGTCGACAAACAGATACAGCTGACAAGGCAGAGGCGTAGAGACACTCCGCACGTGTGCGCGCACGCACAGAGATGGCCAAAACAAAAAGCATGACAAAGGAGGCAAAGGTAAATGAAGAGTGCGCCGCTCGCTCTCTCGCCCTCCTCTATTTTGGTTTTCTTCCTTCCGTCAAACTGGTTAGCCACTGCCTCTTTTTCTGCACGGTCGCGCGGATACACCGTAACGAGACATGGAGAGGCATTGATATATACGACAGGGCGGCAAGCACGTGTTGCTGGTTTAACATGAGGGGGGGGAGGAGGATGAAGGGGGGGGGAGACATCACAAGTAGAAACTAATCAGGTAGAACATAAAGTAACATATATATATAGGAGCACACATAAACGTCCACCCACACAGAGTCACACAGACACAGCAAGGACAGCTTGAATAGGAGGAAGCGTAAAATACACTTCCTTTTGTGTATTCATTCCCCGTTTAGAGCCCTCTCCTCCCCACTCTTGGCTGTTGTCGCGGCACGTTGTGGTACCATCATGGCCGTGATCTTAGTCGTGGCTGTCGTGTTAGAGGTAAGAAAGAGGGAGGAAGGGGGCGCAGCTGCTTGCCAGGTGATTGTGTGTCAGGCGTGACGGTCAAAGGGGGTGATCCGGGTAGATGGAGCGGGGATGGGTGAGGGCGTGTACGCCCGCAGACGCACGGTCCACAGAGACCCGCAAGACACATGCAGCACAATCAGGAGTCCAACAATGAGAGAGGTGGTGGGGAGGACAAACGGGTGAAAGGGGAAGAAGAGCAGCCGTAAAAAAAAGAGAAGGGACAAGCATACCCCCTCCCCCAAAGGAGGGCCTTTTGATGATACATCCACATCCACACACACACACATGCGCACAGACCGCAAGACGACACATGGGCCACTATGGTCCGGAAAGAGAAAGCAAACAGGTCAACTGCAGCCGACAAGAAGAAGAACGCAAAAGGATGACGACGATCGGAGCTACTGGCCTTTCCATCTGTGGCCATCCTATTTTTGCTTCTCCTATTCTCGCAGCAGCCCTTCTTCCCTTCTCACGCCATCAAGCTAGCTCGCCCGAGCACGTTGGCCTCTCTTTTCCTTCATGGAGTGCATGGAATCGTGTGCGTCTGCTCACGTGGGGTTCTCAGCTGCACGAGCCTTAACGTGGTCGTCTCTCTTCCTCCCCCTTTCTTTGTCAGCCCCTCCTGTGTTACCGAGAGAGAAGGGAAAGAGCAACAACAAGTGCGAAGGGGCCCTGAAAGGCAATGGTGTTTCATGCAGGGCAGCGGGTGGATGCTGCGCCCCGCTGCGCGCACCCGAGCCTAAACACACACACACACACGTGCAGACGCCCATCTCTTCTTCTCACTGCACCGTCGCGACTACTTAGCAAGCTCCACCGCCTTGCGGGCAGCAGAATCGAAGTCTTCGACGGGGTGGATGACGAGACCACTGTTGCGGATGATGTCCTTGCCGCGCTGCTCGTTTGTGCCGCAAAGGCGCACCACGATCGGAATGGAGGTGTTGAGTACCTTGGAGGCGTTCACGACACCTTGCGCTATGACATCGCAATGCATGATACCACCAAAGATGTTAACCAGGATGCTCTTCACGTTCGCATCGCCCGTGATGATCTTGAAGGCGGCCACAATCTGCGCCTCGGAGGCGCTACCACCAGCGTCGAGGAAGTTGGCCGCGCTGCCGCCGTGCAGAGAAATGGTGTCCATGGTGGCCATGGCCAGACCAGCGCCGTTCACAAGGCAGCCGACGTTGCCATCAAGAGCAATGTAGTTCAGATCGTGCTTCTTGGCGAGCACTTCCTTGCTATCGATCTGGGTCTGATCCTCCAGGGCGAAGATACCCCTCTGGCGGAAGACGGCGTTGTCGTCAAAGCTGAGCTTCGCGTCGATCTCCATCACATCACCGTTTTCGAGCTCAACGAATGGATTAATCTCCACCATGGTGCAGTCCTTGGACTTGCCGATATTGTAGATGGCTTTGATTTGCTCTGCCGCGCGCTCCGCCGTCTCGCCTGAGAAGCCGAGTTCCTTGGCGTACGCCACAGCCGCGTCGTGATCCACGCCCT
Source organism: Leishmania mexicana MHOM/GT/2001/U1103 (assembly GCF_000234665.1). Classification (NCBI taxonomy): domain Eukaryota; phylum Euglenozoa; class Kinetoplastea; order Trypanosomatida; family Trypanosomatidae; genus Leishmania; species Leishmania mexicana. The sequence continues at coordinate 1,193,308 of NC_018324.1, forward strand.
CAGCGACATTGACTTTCATGGTCTTGATCTTTTCCGGGTGGGTCTTGGCGAGTTCCTCAATGCTCATACCGCCCTCGGCGCTACCAATGAACATGGGCGACGCGCTCTTTCGGTCGAGGATGAGGGAAAGGTAGAGCTCGCGCTTGATGCCCGCGACGGCCTCCGTGACGTACAGTGTGTTCACCAGCTGGCCCTTGGGGCCAGTCTGCTTCGTCACCAGCGTGTTGCCGAGCATGTGCTTGGCAGCCTCGACGGCGGCAGCGGCGCTGTCGCACACGTGCACACCACCCTGGAAGCCATCCTTGAATACACCCTTGCCGCGACCGCCGGCCAAGATCTGAGACTTCACGACCTTCTTCTCCGTCTTGATCTTGGCGCACGCGGCCTCGACCTCCTCGATCGTCTTGCATGCGATACCGAACTCCACCCTGCCGCCATTGTCCTTGAGGATCTGCTTGGACTGGTACTCATGGATGTTCAGGAAGCGGCGCTGCACGCCGGCAGCCTTGGGGGTGCACAGGCGACCAAAGCGGAACATGGCGAATGACGGCTCTGTATTTATGTATACGCGCGGCTGCCACGCAGAGGACGCAAGTTGGGAGCGGGGAGGAGGTGGGTTAGGAAGAAGCGACTGAGACTCTTTTGATCTGGTAGAAGCAAGGCGCAGAGCGAGAAGAAAACGAGAAGACTGACTCACAATTCCTGCACCGGCAGCGAAGGTAGACGGGAGGGGGAGGAGGCGGTGGACGTAGAGGGAGGAGAAGAGCAGCGAGGAGCATGCGTGGGGGCGTGTGCACATCTACTTGTGATGAAGACACATGTGAACCCAGTTGATGAGGGTGAGTGTACCACCCGCTTCTGCGGAGTCGACCGCATCCACCTCATGACGCGCGTGGAGCAAGAAGCAGTCCCGAAAGATGAGAGGGAGGAAGGAGAAACCCTATTTTCCGTTCCAGCTTCTGCCACGACGGGGTCCATCAAGCGACGCCCATTCCGCATCGTTCCGATAGAAGCGCGTGTGATGGCGTGCTAATCCTGTTCTGTGGCCTTTACTATTTTCTCGCCCGTCCGCCTGGCTTGAGCCCCGCGGCCACCGGAGAAGCAGCACACGTAGAAGTAGAAACACGGAGAGTCAAGGATATCGAAGGGTGCGAACTTGTCATCGACACCGCGCGGCGCCAACACCGTTCAGCTTCCTCCTCACCACCTCCCCACTCCACACACACACGGCGCGCAGCGGCTTCCACGCGTGCATGTGTATGTATGACCAATACGGGGGAGGGGGATAGCATCACTTGCTGTGCTCCCGCAGCATGCACATGGTGATGTAGTACTGTCGCCCGTACAGAAGCGTGTTCCACAACATCAATGTCAGAAGGATCGTGTTGAGCTGCGTCGCACCACTGTGCTGAGTAAAAAGAAGCGAGTAGAGCACCAGACGGATGCCCTCATGGATTGTGTTGAGCATCAGCAGCCACCGGTTCAGTGGCTCTAGCAACACAAACAGGCGTGAAAGCATCAAGAACACGAGCAGGCCAGCGTACAGTGCCACGGCAAGCGGCGCGTTAGCCCTGCTGTCGAGCCACCAGGTGTCATAGGTTAAGCCTTTCAGATTGGCCTGCCTCAGCTGAAGCAGCTCGTACGCATCTGCGAGGATGAGCGCGACCGTGTACCACTGAATGGCAAGCATCTGCGGCGCTGTGGAAGTCGTGATAATACGCACAGAAAAGCAAGAAAAAAATCGATACGAGTTCCCCTTGCGTTGAGCAGTGGAGGCACGTGCTGCTGCTACGGGTGGGGTCGTTTATGCTTGCGCAGTCGCTGTGCGCATGCTGAAGGAGAGGAGGTGGGGGTGAGGAGAGCGGAGACGTGAACCAGCACAAAAAAGAAGAGAGACCCAGAAAAGGGGTAGAAGAATGGCGGGTGTCCCTAAGACGAGAAAAAAACCCTCACCGACTCACCTGGATCGGAGGTGAAGGGTAGTGCCCGCCACCAGTCACCACTCTATCTCTCCATGCCAAGGAAGCACGTCTTTCCCGTCGAAAGATGGCGCTCGCCTCCCAAAAAGGCAAGTACGCGAGCTATAAACACCGACTCGACCACTACCACAACGCAGCACTGCAGTCGGCGAGTACTTGCCTGTGTGTATGTGTGCGTGTAGTTCGCACTGTACACGAAACATAGCCGAGCCGCCTTGCCGCCGCGACAGCGCACAAGACGCAATGCGACCCAAGACAGCCCCCTCACTTACCCCCACACTCCCTCACAGCAGAGAAAAAAAGCGCATAGAGTTCAAAAAAGGGCGCAAGGCCACCTCAACACGAAGAAGAGCAAGAGGGAGCCCGCAACACGCCCGGAGCACGAGCAGACACAACGCTGGAGAGCAGAGGGCAAGAGGCCAAAAGGGACTAACCACAGCGACATCGAGGAGCGGCCGCATCGGCGCGTCCAGAGACTTCACTTGTTCTTTTTTTCCTCCTTGTTCTTTGCGTAGTCCGCGCGCTTCTTGCGAATGATGGCGAGTTGCTCCTGCCGCCTCTTGAGATCGGCGATCTCGGCTCTTGTGAGTTGCGTCTTCAGCTGCACCAGTCGAGCAGCAAATAGAAAAATGTTCATCACCATCAGCGTGCCCATAATGTATACTTCGCTGTTTGGCGCATCCTCCTTGTGGCTGCAGCAGTAGAGGTAGAGCCCTGCCTCGAATGTGTGGACGACGACGAGGTAGGTAATGATGATGCGTGACTTCGGTAGTGCGCACGCCATCCCGCGCGACACGACGAGGCACGCCAGCATGGCAACAAACACGTATACCAGCGGCTTATTGTTTGTGTAGTAGTCCTTGTCGTCGACCCAGGCACCGGCCTTTGGCAGCGGCATATCACCACTTAGCAGCCTCACAATCACGGGAACCTCGAAGAGAACAGCTCCTGCGCAGTACGCCTGGAACACTCTGGTGATGGAGAGGTCCCACATGGTGCACTCTTCAGGGGCGTCTGTCGAGAAAGAACACCAAGGACAACAGCTGCGCTGTAAGTGCGGTAGTGTGTGGTGTGATAACGAGTAACGGCCTTGACGCCCCAAATTGAGTGCTTCGCACCAAAGCCAACGCAGCGAATGAGGATGTTGTGCGTGCCTGCAATGATGGGTGGTGGGCGTGTGTGGGAGTGATGAGGTGAGGAATCAGAGGCGCAAGGGGAGAGAGCTTCGTAGAGAGAGAAAGAGCAAGGCAAGACGATGACGACAAAGACCCCAGTGTATCCTCCTGCAGAGAAAGAAACGTCTGCGCAGACGTACGTGAAGATTATATTATATATACATATATCATGTACGATTCGTGTGATGGGTTGACCTAGTAAAGCAGGAAGACGAACAGGTGAGGAAGAGGAATAGGTGTGTGTATGTGTGTGTGTGTGTGCCAGATGGGAGATGGGATGGTGTGGGATGTGTGGCGGTGGTGAAATGACCAACGGCAGCAGATGGGAAGAGTCGGCATCAACCACAACAAAGCCTCATCAATGATGCAGGTCGCCGTCGGCGCAGAAATCCCTGTGCGCTTGTTCGGCCCGCACTTTCCACAGCTTCAACTCCTCCTTCAAGACGTTGGGGGAGGGATGTTGTAGTCCCCTCGTACGCTCTGTCACGCATCACCGCAAACGGTACGGCGCAGATGCAAGCTTCTGTCAGGAGACAGTTGGGGCGCGGTGGTGACGTATCCACCACACAGAACAAGAAGACAAAAGGAGGGAGAGTGCAGCGGTGCATCAGGAAAGTCCTCAGGAGAGACACACACAGAGGTACGCATACACGATAGAGCCACATAACGCACAGCAGCAGACGGAGATAGAGGCAGGAGGTAAATGAGGGTAAGAAGGTGGTGGGGGTGAGGTTATCAGGTGCATGGAGAAGGCTGTGTGCCACCGTTCGCGTTGCGTGATGGCGAATGGGGAAGCAACGCACCAGAACACAGAGAAAAGAAGCCAGACACCAACCCCCATGTCCTTTCCAACTCGTGCGCGCTACCACGCGAGAGAGACGGCTGCAGCGGAGGCTGCTGTCGCTCTAGTCGATAGCAAGAAATTTAGAAAAAATGCGCGAAAAAGAGGGTGTGGGTGTGGGCAAAGAGGGAGAGCGTTGCCACACTCATCACGCTGCGCTGCGTCCGTCAGGTTTATATCGCCGCCCTCCGCGTTCTCAAGGGCTAGCAGATTCTTGCACAGCGAGTCATGCTCTTCGAAGCCGCGACATGAGGGCAGCGCGGCGCAAATCCGGTGCCGTTGGTGCGTATCTGAGACTCCTTGCGCACCGCTGGGGATCCCATGGACGTCACTGCGAAGACCGCCGCGCCGGCTGCGATAACCTTCGTGCTGCGGCGAACGAGTGGCACGTCCCATGACGTTATCCCCTCTCGGCAGCTAGACACAGCTGTTTCAGCACCTCCGTTCCATCATCCTTGTACACCGCCATCACGCTGTCATCGACGAAGACGTGCAGCTTCGCACACCTAGGAAGGATGACCCTGAGAGGCGCGCCTGCTCACCGTCTGGGGGAGCTCGATGGACGAAGATGCAGCGCACTGCAGTCTACTTGCAGAGGCGCTGACGTGGGAAGGAAATCGCAGTATGAATCTGGAACGCTCTTCATACTTCATGCCTCGCATACCGGTGCCTGCTGACTGCACTGCGCCCGCACGGCTCGCGGCGGCGTCGGCACTGTCCGGCACGGCGACTTGCTGTAGAGGGCTTCCGGACTGACTGCAACCGCGGGCCCGGGTGGAGGTCGTTACGGGCATGGACAGCGAGACAGACACGTAGCGCGACGCATTTGGACTCACCCGCATGCGTCAGCCGAACTCGGGCAGACCGACGGCAGAGAACGTGCTACCGTCAAAGATGCCAAGAGGGGTGTAGAGGGTGGCGATGGTCTCCTGGCACGTCAAGACTCGAGAGCCTCTCGTGATGGCTGTCATTGAGGCCGCTCGTAACCGTCAGGGACGTGCCCCAAGCGATACGATCGGCTCGCAGAGCCTGCGTTTCCCGGATGGGAGGAAGGCGGAGCTTCTCTGTGGCGTCGTACACGATGTCGCGGATGTTTTGCATGCCAACCCAGCCGTTTGCGCTGGTGCGCAACTACGCCAACTCTCCTTCAATCCACGCCCCCTCCCCTCACATCTGCCGCCGCAGCAGCACCGGATCATAGAAAATCGTACCACTGCAAAAGAAACCAAAGTCTACCACGGTCACCTGCTGCGCCGGGTCAGCGGTAAACAGGTAGTTAGTGGCCTCTGCGTAGGCATCATAGGCGACCAGATCCGGCCTCCAGTTTGGAACGGACAGCGCGAGGTAAGACGCATTCTGACCTCTCTAGGGTCGGCACAGTTACATCGGCACCACCACTGTCACTGCTACTGATGCCGTTCCCATCCACGTAGAGGTTGTGCACAAAGGCGTAGCCGCTCTGGAAGAGTGCGTCCGTGGTGGAGAAGACTACAATGCGTTAGCGCACGCCATCGGCGCGGCTCACACGAGCGGCCAAAGCGATTAGCCACTGCCCGCCCATGTCCTGCTTTGTCCACCACCCGGTATGCTTTCTTGACCGATAGTTGTGTTGATGGACATCGTCACGAACGTGTGGAACGGTGGCCGGCTAGTCGCGTCGGCGATGCACTGACGCTATGCGTTTGACTCAGCATACGTGTATACGATAACGTGGGTGCTCTGGTTGTTGTTCATCATTGCACACGACAGTACGGCGTGCCGGCCGTAGCACCTGCTGGGGTTGATTGTCAGCGGTGTATCTTCGCGGGACCAGTGAGCATAGTTGGTCGACGTACCATTGTGCCACACAGTACCGCTATCCACCCCGGTGCTGGGATTTTAGAGCATGTACAGGCAAACCTTCTGCGCTGTGGCTTCGCGATGCAGTCCC
>NC_018324.1:1203538-1240195 GCF_000234665.1 Leishmania mexicana MHOM/GT/2001/U1103
CTTGGTGGACTCGATGGGAGAGTGGTGCCACTTGTTTGCAAAGGCGGCATTGCCTTTGCCGCCCTGGCCGCCCTCCAGCAGCACAATCTGCATCCCCTCCTCATCCATGTCGTACTGCACTTCATTCGTGTCCATGTCCACTACCTGGGTCCCCAGCGGCAGCTGCAGCCACAGATCCTGTCCACGCTTGCCGTGCGCCTCACGAGAGAAGCCGCAGCAGCCTGCGCCGGCGGAGATCTGGCTACCCAAGTCCACGATATGACTGAGGTCGGTGTGCTGCTTGACGCATTGCAGCAACACATTGCCGCCGTTGCCTCCATTACCGCCGCCTGGGCCGGCAAACTCATTGCCGTGCTCGTGAGCCATGATGCTTGCACCATCACCGCCAGATCCGCTGCAGAGTAGCACCTTGACGCGGTCGACAAAGCGATGCTTTGCCCTGTGCGCGCCCCACCTACGCCGGAGCATGCGCTGTCGTCCAACCAAGAGAGTAGAATGGCAAGCAGAACGACAGTAAGCTACTGTGGAGTTGCGAGCCTGTCTCCACGACTTTTCAAACGTATGTGGTGAGTAGCACCACGGACAGACACTAGAGGACGATGTCCACCAGCGAAGAGGAGGAGAAAGGAATGGAGAGGGCGGTGAAAGCGGAGGAATTTGCGTATGCACAGTGGCAGAAGTACGCGATGCTCAGTCTCGAAAGGCCTCAAGTGGAGCCGACTCACGTAAACGCATCCATGAACCATCGCACCCCACCACCACCCAGCGGCCTTGCACGCGAAACGAGGAGAGAGAGAGACAGGAAAAGAGCAAGGTTGCGAAGAGACGCATGAGGCCAATCACAAGAGTAGCAAAGGCGAAGCACAAGAAAAAAAGATACTGTATTCGATGTTTGCTATACTTTCGCGAAGTAGGCCCACGCAGCACCAAGTGCACCCCCCCCCCACACACACACTCACTCCCTCGCGCACATGCACCGGCATACACACGTGCACAGGAGGCATTGCTCCTCTTACTCTTTTTTTTAGGTTTCGAATTCATTTTTGTACGCAGAGTCCACTTTCCTTGCTCAATCCGCAGGAGAGAGACGGCAACTGCGCGCGAGAGGGACTGAGAGACAAGACCCACTTATTCGAGAACGCCGATGCGATGCTTAGTATGTTACTCACAAAACACCCCCAGAAAAGAAGGGGGTGGGGTTACAACAGGCCACACATACGCCAGCAGCGACGTTGTAGCTGACCAGCTGCAGATGTACGCGCACACACACACGCACGCATACGCGTGTCTGTCATCATTCGCTCAGCACGACTACAAGTACAGCGATGACGCGAAAACGATATCACGCTTGATGAGCTGGATGCCCTTGAGGAACTTTTCGTGCAATTCGATGCTGCCGATAGCCGGCGACCGCGCCGCGGAGGCCAGCTGGCGCAGCATCTCCTCCAGACGACGCATCATGCGCACAATATCACCCTCGTACGCCGTGGTCTTGCTCACGAGATCGACGAACTTCGCCCCTTTTGCCCACAGGTAGGTTACCTCCATGAGTGACGGCATGACCTTCTCCACCGAACTGTTTTCTTGCATCAGGCCGCTTTCGGCGCTAACAGTGGCGATGCGAGTAACGATCTCGTTGAGGTCCTTCAGCGGCTGCTCGAACTCCTGCGGCAACGAGAAGCCATCTGGGGTGCGGTGCACGTTGACGAGACATGATAAGAGAGCCACAATCATCTCCGTCTCCATCGAGTTCAGCACGCCTTTGAAGAGCAGCTCCGTCAGCAGAATTTCATTTTCGTCTGTCGTCGTTATCTCGCACGCTACGCGGGCCTTGCGGAGAATGATGTTGTCCTTATCGATGTAGTCCAGGCGACGCAGCACACGCATCATCTGCTTCAGCTCTTCGGAGAAGACCGCCTTGCTCATGCCGGCTAATTCACCCTTCACCTGCTCCAACTGAGCCTCGAGGTCTGCCTTTCGCTTGTACTGCTCAAACTCCTCCTGCAGCTCTGGTGTGGGGGATGTGGCAAGAATGTTGTCCTCTAGCTGCTTTTGCAGCTTCGACACCTGCGTCTGCAGCTTACTCAGCTGCGCGTCCTCGGCACCCATCTGCGCAGAGGTGAGCACGGGAATGCTGTTACCAAACTGGCGCTGCAGCTTCGACAGAATTTGCACCACCTCAGCACGCCCCCGCTCGGAGTCCGGGTTTTCGGGAAGGTTTGTCTTCAGCGTCGAAAGGGACTGGACGTCTGAGAAGTCGAACGTCACCGTGTATAGGTCCGCCTTCTCCGAGGTGTACTCGCTGACCGGGCACGGCGTCAAAGCGCTCGGATTCGACGCGTCCGCCTTCATGCAGATCACAGCAGCTTGGATGGAGAAGGTGCTGGGGTCGCTGAAGTTTGGGTTGGTGCTCTTTGCGGCAAACGAGCGGCAAACGCCCCAGCCAAAGTCGAGCTGATCGGAGGCGCGAACGATATGCACAAAACGGCCCGTCTGCACCCAGTTCTTGAGGAACTTGGGCTGGCGCAGAATGTGGTCCACCTCGTTCCTCTTCTTCGCGATCATGTCCTCGCAAATCGTGTACTGCCGAAAGGCGCTCTCGTGGGTGAGGTTGATCTCCTCGATGGACCTGCGCAGAGCAGCACCCTTCTCCTCTAACGCTGGCTTGTCACGCAGGCGCTGGAATTGCGAGAAGCTGCGCTTCATCATAAATTCAGGATCGACGTCCTCGACGCGCAGCAGGTTCAGCACCATATTGTACGTCAGGTGGAAACTGCTGAGCAGGACGTCGGCGCCACCGCCGGTCAGCTGCTTCAGCGTGTCGGGCTCCACTGCCTCGTCCACCATGGCAATGACAACGCCAACGCGGTCGAGGCCACGACGGCCGGCGCGCCCCGACATTTGAATGTACTCGCCGCCGGTGAGGTAGCGGTTCTTCTCGCCGTCGAACTTCTTGACAGAGGTGAAGACGACGGTACGGGCCGGCATGTTAAGCCCCATGGAGAAAGTCTCGGTGGAGAAGAGAACCTTGACCAAACCCGCCTGGAAAAGAATCTCGACAACCTCCTTCAGAATCGGAAGGAGACCGGAGTGGTGGATACCGACACCGCGCTTCAGGAGCGGGTGAAGATGCTCAATAGCGGGCAGCTTCCGGTCCTCCTCCGCCAGCGACTCCATAGCATTGTTGAACACCTCCATCACGAGAGCATCCTCTTCGGTGTTATTGAAGTTTAGCCGCGAGAGCGCGAGGGCGTTGCGCTCGCACTCCGCCTTGGCGAAGGAGAAGACGATCACAGGGTACATGTTGCGGTCCATCACGAGTTTGACGATCTCCATCATGGACTGCGACGACCCACCGTGACTGCGGCCACCGCCGCCCTTGTGGTTCCCGCGCGGGTCTTTGGAGGAGCCGTTGGCTGGGCCTGCCGCACCCACACCGTTTGCGACGCCCTCCGTCCCCATCGACGCGATAGCCTTGCCGAAGTTGTCATCGCGGAATTTGCCTTTTTCATCCACGATGAGGAAGATGCCGTCGGCTCCGGCCGGATACAGGTAGTGCTGTAGCGGCACTGGCCGGTAGTCTGTGTGAATGACGTGTACCTTTGTGGTGGGATGGATGCTCTCCACCCAGTCCGCAAACTCGCGCGCGTTCGGGATGGTGGCGGAGAGGAAAACGTACTGGCATCCCTCAGGCAGTAAGCTGATTGTTTCTTCCCACACCACGCCACGCGACTTGTCGCGCATGTAGTGCACCTCATCGAAGACGACGCAGCCCACCTCCCGCAGCATTTCGGTGCCGCGGTACAGCATGCTGCGTAGAATCTCTGTCGTCATGACAAGACAGTCCGCGTCCGCCTTGATGGTTGTGTCACCGGTCATGAGACCGACGGAGTCGAACTTGTCGGAGAACTCGCGGAACTTTTGGTTGCTAAGGGCCTTGATGGGAGAGGTGTAGATGACGCGCTTCTTCTCTCGCAGCGCCTTGGCGATGGCGTAGAGCGCCACGGTAGTCTTACCTGCCGACGTGTGCGCCGACACTAGAACGCTGTCGCCTTCCTCGAGAGCGTCGATACTCGTCTTCTGGAACGTGTCGAGCTCATAGGGGAAAGTGATGGCCGGGTCGACCTCGCGGCGTGTCCGCTTCGCCGCCGGTTCGTCTTCGCGTCTGTCTGACATTCGTAACACTCTGTGCGTGCCTTGGGGTCTAGAAATGTGTATCGGTGTGTGTGTGTTTGTGTGTGTCTGCGTGCTCGACCACGTGCGAAGACACGTACTGGAGATGGGATAGAAAGAAGGGGGAGTGGGAGGGTAGCGCCAGTGAGGTGGACACCTACGGCAGGGGCAAGAGGGAGGGAATGAAGGCGGCTTCGGGAAGCTGTGCGCCTTCGGCCTCTCTCGCCATGCTGACTTAGTTGACAAATTTGGCCGAAAAAAGCATAGCTCGCACCTTTTTGATCCTCTTCGTCTTTGGATTTTTTTCGTGTGTGTGCATGAGTGCCCGTGCACGTGTGTCCGAGAGTTTTTTTTTCAAGGAGGCACGCAGTCCTCGCCTCCTCCTCCTTCACCGCCGGGAGACTCGTGCTGGCATTTTGATTGCTCTCCAGCTCACTACAAAACACACTCGATGGACTGCCGCAGTGCGTCCATGGAGCAGCTAGGCTCCAGCTTACGGCGCGGCACACCACTGCGGTCACACAGGTACTTGGTATAGTTCCACAGGGGAGCTCCCTGCTGTGCCCGTAGCATCTGGAACAGCGGGTCGGCTGAGGAACCCTTCACATTGACCCGATCAAAGACAGGAAAGAGCAGCCCAAGGTCCTCGCACCACTGCGCGATTTCTGTATTGTTGAGCGGCTCTTGATTCGCAAACTGCGCGCACGGAAACGCGAGAACGGTGAACCTGCGGGAGTCATACGCCTGTTGCACCTTGTTCAGCATCTCGATGTTGGCGGATGCAAGGCTGCATCGCGATGCCACGTTCACGATGAGCGTCGTATAGCCAGAGTACTTTTGCAAAACAACAGTCTTGCCATTTTGCACAGCGCTATACGTGAAGATGGATGCCATGCCAGCAGCGAGGTCCCACAGACACACGGAGCTGTCGTGTACAGGCGAGGGGGTAGGCCACAACGAAAAACAACAGACAGAAAAAAAAGACGCGGGCCACGCGGCGGAGAGGGGGGAAGGGTGAGGCGCGGCGGTTTGACGCGGTTATGAATGGGAGAAACGGCGCCGAAGAGTTTCTCCTGTGTCGCGAAGTTCTGTCTAACGGTGTGCACCGCACGAAGGAGTCGAGAAAAAAAAAGGGTGGGGGAAGCATGCAGCAGCACATACGAAGGTGCAGACATGGAAGAGAGCATTCAATGGGAGAAGTGGCCATCCGTACGCGCCCAGGAGGGCGGTGAAGGACGATGGCACCGGAAACTGTCCGAGCCTGTAGCAGTGTGGCTGCCATTGGCAAAAAGGAACAGGAGTGAGGAACAGCCTGCAAGCGTCTTGCGAGGCCTTGCGCGGCTGTTGCGTGACACGAGCAGCTCACCCTCTGCTCTTCCAGTGGGTATGACACGATCTCACCTACGACCCGCACACTCTCTTTTCCTTTTCGTTTGCTTTGTGCTTCGCTTCTTCTCGCAGGCCGTTGTCGTGGAATCGTAAGCAAGAAGGGAGCGATGCGTTACTCGAAGGGTTAGTGGTAGACGAGGCTGCTGGATGCGCGACGAGAAAAAGGGAGGAGGCGGAGGGAGGAAGGGCACTAGGAGGTGCTGTGGATGAGGCGGTCAACCAAAACCTAGGTGATACCTCAAACACCTAATGAACTGCTGCTCCGTTGATTGAGCCTCCGAAAGAAGCACCAGCAGCACAGGGATGCCGTCCCCAACACAGCACGGGCGCAACTAGCTTTGTAGCGCCAAGATCTTCCTTGCATGTTCCTCCAGCGCCTTTCGCATTGTTGTCTCAAAGAGCTTCGTGGCACCCTCCTCCGCGCACTTGAGCAGCCGCGTCGCCGAGTCTGGAGGTAGCCGCGACGTCGTCTCCAGCCAAATGATGTTCCGCGTGTCGTGTCCCGTGAATGCCGCCGCAATCACTGGGCACTGAGAGCGCAACTCGTCGTTTGTCAAGTCTATCAGCATGTGCTCATCCAGAATCCCTGCATCAATGCAGCACACCGCGTCCCGCATAGCAACGTTTGCGTCGATCAGGGCGAGGCACGCCGCGTTGATGCACGCGATTTTCTCGTTCCCGTCCTGCTGAAGGACCTCGATGTAAATGTGAATCTGCGAGTTGGGATACTGGGAAAGGAGGATGACGGAGCGGGCCACTTGCACCACAGCGGCGCCGATGTCCTCTGAGAGCCTGCTACGCCTCTGCGGATTGCGACGGTTTTCCCCAGCAAACGCGGCGACCGCCACTTCGCACGTGACAAGCGCCTTATCGTGCTTTGCCTCCTGCTTGTGGAGCGACTCTCGCGGCCCAAAGACGGATGCGCACACTTTTGACTGCCCAAGTGTGATGTCGCAACTGCCGTCACAAGCGGAAAGCGTGCCGAATGCAATGTCCATGCGCCGTGCCTCCCGCGGGCGACGGCCGTCCAGGCGAAGACCCGCTGGACTGACGTACTCCTTTTGGCGAGACATATGGCTGTTCGCTGACTACAGCAACCTCACCATATCATAAGAGAGGGGAAGCCGCGCAAGAGCAACGAAGACAGAGGAGGGGGCCGACGGTATGGCGGTAGGAAGGGAGGGCAGAGAGATCCGTGAGGGGAAGCGAGGAAGGCTTGAAAAAAAAGGGGGAGATGGGTGGGAGGGGCATGGCAACAAGCATGCAGCTTTCCTGTGACAATCACGATCAAGTGAATAAAGGGGAGGAAGCGGAAGTGCGGAGAAAGGCGTAGCATGGCGCACGAGTCCCTTCCCACTCGGAAAATGGCCGTATTCGAGCCCCAGGCCTAGCGCCGGAGTCAATGCATGCATCGACAGTGGTCGCGACGTACGCCACGGTTTTACTACAAGAAACACCAAAGGCGCATTGCTATTATTTTTATGTGCGTGCCTGTGCTGGCATCGACGACTGAAGCAGATCATTGCAGGTTCAGAAAGGTGGGGAAATCTGTGTAGGAAAAGCTGACGCCTTCCCTCGCGGCATGTGGCGTGGCCATTGTACAACAACGGCAGATGAACGCTTTCTGTGCCCGTTGGTATTTCTGGCCGCGTCAATCACCCCACGTCGCCATCGTCCCGCGGTGCTCCTTCTGTTCGGACACCCAGTACACGGTGAACATGTGCAATCGTGCAGTCCTGATGTTGTGCAATCAGGCCAATCAGTTCCTGCGCGAGGTCTCTCGCGGCGTTGTAGCGGTGCAAAAGCTCGGCGAGCGGCAACGTGGACAGCTCCCACCACAGCAGCTGGTAGGGCGTTGCCATGTCCTCTTCGATTGGCATATACCGCGTGCCCTCGTTTTCGAAAAGTTACGCTCACGGTCTTTCTGATTATTGGAGGCGGTAGAGGAGACACAGAGCGAGAGAGAGCGAGAGAAAGAGAGAGCGAGGTAGGGAGAAACGGTGGCACTCGTTGGCGGGGAAGGGCAGGAGAAACGGGAAACGACAACCTTTTCTATTGTTTTCTCCCACCAGGAGGGACACCGAATAGTGTACTTGCGGGACGCCCTCTGTAGATGTGCATCGGCGCGAGTATGGCCGCCACGCATGTCCTCCGCACCCCATTCCTCACTTTCCCCCTCGGAGCAACCGCAAATGAAGAAAAGGTGAGGAAGTCTTCGTCTTCACACCATCAAGAGGGAGAAGGTAGGCGCATGCTCGAGGCTGACGTGCACAGGATAGTCGAAGTGGATGGCCAGCGTCTTCCATCGGCTCATCATCATGCGCGTGCATCCGGGAGGGCTGTAGAGAGGAGGTAAGCGCAACAAGCAACGAAACACAAGTGGCCGCCAACAAGAAGGGAGGAGGGAGAGACGAAAAGAGCAAATGCCCACGAAACACAGCACACACACACGCATACGTACGTGCACACAGCTGCCCATATGCCACGTGGGGTGGCAATGGCAACATACACGCGTGTATGTGCGTGTGTGTGATGCGTGGTTAGGGGATGCCCAAGGCGCGACGAACGACGAAGAAAGTGAAACGCGGAACAGGAGAGTCACAACCGCGCAGCAAAGCGGACTGAAGCGCGTCGCGAACACACGAAGCAGGATGTGTGTGCAGTTGTGGCGGCTGAATGGGAGAGCGAAAGAGCAGCTGACGGCCCTCAAGTAGATTTAGCGCTCCATCGTGTTGACACGAGAAGGTGGATGAGAACCGAGGAGTCGCATTTCTCCCGCACGGGGCCCTCTTATTACCGTCGCAAGCAAGTGCCTCGCCTCCGCTCCCCCTTCCCCCTCCTCCACTTCTGCAGGGTTTCCACACCATGTCTGTATTCGAAAAAGAGCACCTATGCACACTTGCACGCACACGCACGCCACATGTAGAGCAGATGGTGCGTTGAATGGGGGAGCAGCGGGTGCAGTTCTACTCCACAGACGGCGGCACACACCGTGGGCGCTATATGCGGCACTGATAATCACCCGCCATGACGGTGTAGCGAATCCATTTGTTTGCCGCGTACATCAACGTTGGCTCCTTGACGACCAGCTCATTGATGCGCAAGCCTGTAAGCGACAGGGACACACACTGGAACGCGATGCGGATAGGCGGCTTCGTCCACAGCAGCTCCGTGTTCTCCGTCGGCGCAATCTGTCGGATCTCCGCGAAGAAAGCGATTTCCTCCTCACTCTTCACCTCCGGCAGCTTCCACACGATGGCGTGGCTTACGGGGTCATAATTGGCCTTGCCACGCCCCACCCTCACCTCAGCAGTAGCTGTATTGTCCGGACAGGCGACGCTCACCTGGACGTCTTTGGCGACCCGACCAGCTGGGGTGTCTGAGCGTAGTGTGAACTCGACCTCCGTGCGTGTCTTCGAGATCTCTCGTGCCTTGGCCGACAGCACCTTCATCGGTGGCTGCACGTTCACACTGGAGCGGTACGTCATGAGAGTGAACTTACCATCCGGCGGCACAAAGGTGACCCGTCGTTCTTCACCAGAAGCTTTGAGGCGGACGCAGTTGTGAAAGGAGATGCTTGATAAGGGAACCACCTCTCCTATACCACCGACACCATTGCTCCCGGCCGCCTCGGTGATACCGTGACTCATCACTTTCGCGTTCCAGTGCAGCTGGCACTCCGGCATCCCGGAGAGGAAGTTGTTCATGACCACACGCCCCAACACGCTGCTCTGCAGCGTCTCTCCTGTTTGGGAGAGCAGCAGATTCACATCTTCAAACACGTCAACGAACACCTCGTTCACACGGAACGCAAGACCCTCCACTCGCCACGGCGTCTCGCCGGTCATCCTATCGGCGATGCGCTCCGACTCGTGAGTGTTCTTCAGAACGGCAGCATCCACGCCGTCTTTCGTGACAAATTCCCTTATTGATTCTGCGTCCGTCAGGATGGGGTATCCGAAGTCCATCGACTCATCGATGATGCCCTGCAGAGCAATAAAGTTCTCCTTGATCCGCTTTTCGTCCAAGCCCTCGTAGTCATTCTGGATATGCTGCAACAGCCGTGCACCGTACTGGAGACACATGAGGCAGTTGACATTCGAGTCGGACACCATCACGACGTACAGCTCCGTCAGCTTAAGGTGAATGAAGCACATGTGTTTCACAATGTTGACAGGACAACGGTCAACCTGCTTTGTAGAGATGATCTCACTGCAGAAGGTTTCGGCTAGCGACCGCACAGAGTTTCCCGCCCGAAACGTCCGCGAGAGCACCACGTCTCCGCGGGAGTTCAAGAACATCAAAACTGATAACATTGCCTGCTGCAAGGCCGCTGCTTCACCTGCAAGCTACAACTCAATGGTACAATGAGTTTTGTGTGCGTAGGATGTGAGATGCGGTACTCCCATACAACTCAACAGAAGGGACAGGGGGAAGAGAGGGGGTGCACAGGGAGGATGGTCGTGACAAACAGGGCATGAGAAGAGACACGACAGAGGAGTCGGAAAAGGGAAAGGAAAAGGGAAGAGGCACAGAGCAAACACCGTTTCGCGTGACGTAACACCACTGTGCGCGCATTGAGCAAGTTCTCCTTTGCTCTCTTCTGTTAGTCGGGCCTGCAGGGCAGTGGCATCTTTTTTCACGCACTCATCTAGGAATGCACACACACACACGCATGCACACGTACAAACGTACGCACACAGCTCCAAATACGCGATACCAACGACAACCATAACTGCACAAGCGAAACATAGCAGTCACTGCTAAGAGCAGATGCAAAGTGTCTGCGCGGCTCGTCACTCGGTCGGCTCATCAGCGGCCTGTGCGACGTCGGCAATGTGCTTCTTGTACTCCGCCTGCATCTCGCGCTTCCGCTTCCGCCGCTCGAGCGCTTTTTTATCTCTCTCTTCTTCGTACACAGACACTCGAAGCACGCGGTCCTTGCTCAGAGCGTACTCGTTGAGCGCGCCCACTGCATTATTTGCGGCCTCACATTGCTCGTACACAACAATGGCGCAGCCTTTCGTGATGGAGGATGACCCGATACGGATTTGCTGAATACCCCCGTAGGCGCCAAAGAGGGAGTACAGGTACTCACTGGTGCATTGCTTTGAGGGAATACCGGTCACGAGCAGGATGCGCTCATCTGGCATGGCTGCGGCGCGGACGTTCGCGTTGCTTGAACTAACGTGAGAGGACGCCAGGGAGGCAGAATACAAAAAAAGCAAGAAGGGGAGGGGGAGGCTGATTCAGTAGACTAGTGAGACACAAGAATAGGCATTGCAGGCAGCTGCGGCGTGTGTGTGCATGCTGGCTAACCAAGGGGAGGGGAGGGGGCGAACACGAGCGACCCCCGAAAAATCAATTGCGACAGAGTGTTGTTTTGGAGGAGGGTGAGGATGGAGATGCGCACGTAACAACGGAGCTGCGCAGTGACAAATGAGGAAACGCTTCGAACTCTCGCGCTTTGATGAGTTACACGTCATTTCAGCAGTCATCCGCGCACAACCATGAGCACAAAGAAGCCATGCGTGACACAGAAGCACGACGATACTTTTCACAGCCACACACAAACCCATAAAAGCACAAAAAACCGCGTGTTGGAGAAGTTGACATCACACACATCACACACAACAAACAAAAAAAGGCGCCTTTGATATAATAAGGAGAGAACAACGCACGGTGAGAAAGCAAAGTCGCCTTTGATGTATCGTTTCTTCTCGAATTTTTGATTGTTCATGGCTGCCGATCACTCGAGGTCGACGGCAATAGCTTCCACAGAAGGCACGCACGCCACATTGCTCGCGACAACGCCATCGCCGCTGACGAGGACTAAGGTCTGAATGACGCGCCTCAAGAACTCTACCTGCGCTGCATTGTGTGAGACCAGGAGGCTCGGGTCGATTTGCCGCGTGAAGGCTTCGTATCCTTTTTCCGTGGTGCAGAAGAGGACGCGATGACGTTCGATTCCATCTACCGCCTTGACGAGATTAAGGATCTGCTTCTTGTCGTCGGCATCACGAATGCGGCACATCAGATACACCTCCGAGGAAAACGCGTAGAACCGGAGAATCTCCAGCGCTTTTCCCTGTGCCTTCCAGCCCTTGCCGTCGTGCAAAACCTCCCATGCGATGCAGATCTTTTTCCCAATGAACGCCTTATGCTTTATGCGCGCCATTGCATCACATGTTTCGCCGGCATCGCGCGGTGCACTAAGAGGCCTTCTCGCAGAGGTTGGAGGCCGCTGCACCGGCCCTTTCCGCCGGTAAAAAATGTACAGCGACACCGCACCTACTACGATGGCGACCAGTGTCGTGGTCGACACAGGTAGCCGCTCCGACACCTCCTCCAGGAAGGATCGACGGATTACGCGAACCATAATGCTGTTTACGTTGCTAGCAAGCTCTCCCCCTTTTTGCATGATGTTGAACGCCGTCAAAGGAGAGTCAACAACACAGTGAAGACAGAAACCATAGAGAGAGAATAAGGGTAGGATAGAGAACAAAATAGAAGCTTCACCTTTCCAGCAATGGCGCGCGCGCTGCACCATGTCGCCGAGCTTGCTCTCCTGCTCTTCACCAGACAAGGGCTTGAACCTTCTGCCATCACCAAAGAGTGGCGGAAAGGAGGCTAGAGGAGCGGGGAACTTGCGGTTGCTCCCAGGGAGTTGACGTAGACGGTGAGGATAAAACGCCCTTGAATACGCCGCCTACGAACTGTTTACTAGTGGCACGCAGCAGAAAAGCGAGAAAAAGAAAGAAAACGGTCACATAATTCGCTTGAGGGTGTGTGTTGGAAAAGAGAAGCTACTGATTTGTTGCCCCATTTTCTTTTTGAGAAATACAACGTGTTTTTCACGAACAGTAGAAGTAGCAGTGCGCCGATTCACCTCGTGTTATCAACCCTTTCTCTATCAAAGCGTCTATGCGCAGCTTGATATCCGCTCGTGTGGGGGAGCACACATCCCGCAGCTCACTTTCCATGGCGCCGCATAACGTTTGATGATCCATACCGTTATGCTCCTTCAGGAGCTTCACGATTGTGGCATCCAGGCTCATCGTTCGTGCGCCATCCATGCCTTTGCGAGTGGCGGTGGAGACGCTGCCGCCGTCGTGAGCCGACTTCTGCACCCCGGCACTCACTTTTACCTTCGGCTTCGAGGAGTAAAAGTTTCGATTAAACCTAAACTCCGTTCCGTTGCGCTCGGCAAGACCAACGTGGCAAAGAGTGTTGAACTGAGTAAGTACCTCATCACAGCTGAGCGCGCCTTGTCGAGCGACGACTGCAACGCTCAAGTTCTCATCTGAGTTCAGTGCCATGATACTGTTCACAAAATGAGTATGCGCCGACACGTGGTACGTTCTGCCACCATGGCAAAGCTGAAAAGCAATCGAGCCCAAGCTCATCTGAAACACGAGCTTCCGACCATTGTGGCGGCGGCGGTAGTACTCCTGAAAAACGCGCTTGCACGATTCCATGCTTTGCGGGATGCTAAGAGGAATGTTGGTGTACTGCGGCCACAGACCGCTTGTCAACACAAGGACGTCGAACTCTAAGGGAGGGGATATCTTTTTCGTTTTCATGTCTGCTATCAGTTTTTCCTGCGCAGCCGTGGCACTGCGGATATCCTCTACCATTTTTTGAAATCGATTCACCACACTTGATCCGTAGATGTTGAAAAGGCGGTCAATAAAAAGACACTCCATATCCACCGCGTGCGGCTTCGCGTAAATCAAGCGAACCGCCAGATGACTTCGAAACGCCACTTCAAAGGCCTCAAGGTCAGGCATCAGCTGCAAAATAGTAAGCACATTGTTTCCTACTGTGTTCACAATATCATCCTTGCCTTGCCGAATACCGTTGTCGTAGTAAACTGAGAGGGCTTCCATAAAGCGCGTGTCATTGCCCAAGACACTGCGAATAACGCGTAAAAATGGTGACTGACTATGCCCTTCCTCGGATGGAAAGAGACCGTCAAGCGCCTTTGCCCTCTCAATGAGTTGCAACATCTTTTGTACCCCTGGGAAAGGAAAGACGCTAGCGTCTCGATCGTTTATGATGTCCTCGCATTTCTCTTTCAGTACATGCGCAATAACGTCAGTGACGTCCTTCTCCCGCTTCATCGCACAGAAAACCTGCACAAAAGTGGAAATGCTGGACACATCCCACTTCTCCAGCATGTGTACCAAACCGGTCGGCCCCGTCAGCATTTCATTTACAGATGATGGGTCGCTGAGAATGAGTGAGGAGTACAGTGCGCTTGTCAGCTTGTCCAGTAGAATGTAGAAGAACGTATCGGCGTACTTGTGGCTCTCGCTGCACACAACGCTCTGTACCCACTGTAAATAACCGCTAGTGGTGAGAGCCTGCTTCTGCTGCTCCCTTTGCACAACATACTTATCGACCATTGCATCTACGAAGGGGGTTTCCATGCAACGTGCAAAGTACTTACTTCCTTCTGCGGTGTATAATTCCTGGCCAATGTCCCGAATCGTGGACTCTGCGGCAGGTACGTGAATCAGCTGCTTGATGGAGGCAATGAGACACTCAGAGACCTCAGGATTGCCTAACGTAGAGGAGCAAAAAATACGCTCGCCAAGATGTTCGATGGATGAGTGATGACAGGCGTACATATAGTTCTTGTTGAAGTACAAGAGAATGTTGCTGATTTGGCTCACAGAGTCATTGTAGTCCTGCCACTCACGCAAAAAATCGGCAACATACGTTGAAGAGCCATCAATTCGATTGACGGTGATGGAAACTTGGGCAAAAAACTGTTCTTCCAGCTGCTCCAATACGAGGCTCCCGTAATGTGCTTGGCACAACTGAAAAACAGAGTGGTGTATTCTCTGGAACGAGTTCTTCGACACCTCTTTTTTGAAAATGCAGCGTATTGCTTCCTCAATAATGCTCCACTTGTCAGAAAAGGTAGAATACTCTGCCATGCGCTTCCGGCTCGACACCAAACTAGACATTGAAAACGCAAAGCGTTCTTCCGCTGATTGCCACCACAGAACTAGTATTCAATATGGAGAAGAAAAGTGCACGGACTAAAGCGAAGAGCAGTTTCTCCTTAACGGAAAAAAAGCGAGAAGAGCGTTAGAGTAAAAGCCAAAGCACTGAATTATGCAAAGGGGAACGCATCATTTTCTAATTTGTTCGTGTCAGCAAGAGGCACTGGCGTGGCAGTATATGCGAGAGCAAATACTATGCACCACGGCTAAGTAGGCATGTCAGCCTGTGAGAGTCGTTAACTAAATACGCTGATAGTTTCACCCTTGGTGCTGTAAGGAAAAGAGCTCAATGCCAGCACAGTTGACCAGATACTCTTAGACCTGTTTACTTTTTCAAACATTGTTTTGTTGTTCTTCCCTTTACCACGTTAGTGAAATGCTTAGACAACTATATCGATTAACAAGAACAAAAGCAACAATGTTAACGCGCCTTAAACTGGTGGCAGCACCCAAGAAAAAAACAGGTGGCATGCTACCTTTTACCTGCGTTGTGGTTCCCACCAACATTCCCCGCATGGGATTCAAGAGCGTGACAGGAAAAAAAAAACGATGACTCTTGCCAGGTGCGCTGCTTCAGTTTTTTTTTTCGTTTTCACTAGTTTCATAACTTTTTGTTTTCGCCACCGTCAACAACAATGTATTAAAAGAGGCAAAACTTGCCCTTCTTGTTTTCTAGGCACATCCACTAGAAAACACGCGAAAAAAAAACGGAAGAAAAGCGGCGACACAAGCTGCGAGTGCGATAAACAGACAGGCGGTCCCCATCACTCACACAATCCAAATTGTTCAGCGCAGTGTGTCAAATAAACAGGGATGACGTGCGCTTAGCGCATCATTGCTTCGACTTCTTGACAGGACGATACACGCCAACAACTACAGCGTGGTCGCGCTCGAACGGCTCAAGAGACACCTGCTCCAGTGGCTTCAGCTTGTCCTTCTTCAGTTTGTTCAGCTCAGACGCAATCACTACAGGCGCCTCCAGAGTAGAGTCAATGCAGTTGGCCTTGATAGAAATCACATAGTGACCACCGTTCTGCAGAAAAGCCTGTGCATTGAGTGCAAGAATTCGCGCCTGGTCTGGCTGGGCGACATCCATGAAAATGCATTCCACCATCGGCACAAGCATGCGGTACTTCATGGGGTAGCGGGCATCTTCAATAATGGGCACAATATTCGGGCGGCGCTTCGACATCTCGACTAAATCACGACCTACACGGTGCGAGAACTCCACAGCATACACCATGCCCTCCGGGCCCACAAGGTCGCTCACGTGGCTGACGGTGGTACCCGTTGCACCGCCAAGGTACAGCACCTTCGAGCCGGGACCCATGTGAATGCTACTCACACCAGCATAGATGGCGGAGGCCAGCTTGGAGCGGTAGGGGTTCCACAGACGATACTCCTTCTTGTCATCACCTCCCTGCGTTGCACCCAGTTCGATACGCTTCTCGCCGTAAACGGAAATACCGGGCACCATGTTCAGCGTGCAAAGAGAGTCGGTCTTGGCCTTGGAAATGAACACGCCAGGATGCAGCATATGCGGCTCCACGATAACCTTGGCACCCGCACCACCGCCGCGGCCACCACCGCGACCGCCGCCACGGCCACCACCACGACCACCGCCCCGGCCTCCACCACCACGCGCGCCGCCGCGGCCAAAGCCTCCGCGACCACCACGGCTGCCGCCGCGACCACCACCGCCACGTCCAAAGCCACCGCGCATTTTTCGGCTCTTGTTTGGTTTGCAAAGTTTGAAAGAATACTCTCTGTTATGTTCGCATTGGTTTATTTGTTGATTGGAGAGCAAATCACATGTTTGGATGAAAGAGAGAAAGAGAGGCGCAGGGAGAAATGGGGGAAATACAAGGCAAACTGAGAAGTTTTCATAGAAGTTTTGCACCTGCCTGTGCGGACAGTTCTATTTCGACGGACTTTGAATTGCACGAAGTTTCTGCATTTCGGCTGACCTTGGCATCATGTCCGTGCATGGGTCAGCGCTCCAGCGGGCACATGTAGGCATTTGCTATTGTTCTTGTGCACATGCACCTTGTTTCGCCGCAAGGAAACATAATGAGGTGCGAGGGGCTGATAAATGGCGTTACAAAGCGTTCATGTACCACGAAGGCCCGATTCCGTTGCTGAGAACATGCGCCACCACAAACCAACTCGCTTCTACCCCTTACCGATTGTGCTTGCGCGCGCTGGCTTTGTTGTTCGCGGCGTCCGGGTTTCGTGTTTCCGGGCCCTGGTGGCGCTGGGGGGTGGGTGGGTGGGCTGGGCTTTCCTCCGGCGGCTGCCCCCCTCCCGCCGGGGTGAGGGGCGGCGGCCCCTTCCTGGGCTTGGCCCCACGGCCTCTCGGGGTGGGCCCACGGGCAGCCACGGTGGGGGGGGGGGGGCCCGCCAAAATTCGCCCGGCCGCGGCGGGGGGCCGGGGGTTGTTTTCCGTGGCGAGGCGGCGTGGTTTGGGGGAAGGGGGGGGGCATGCATGCCACTTTGTAAAGGATTCTTTGCTTTTTGCCCGGCTTTGGGTAGGGTGTCGCGCCGGGTTTCACAGCCTATGCGTCAGGGCGCTGAAATGCCGGCAGCGTCTATGACGCGCTCGTGCCAATCCGCGTCTGCGGACAAGTCCACGAGCGGCGGCGCAGCACAGCTCGGCGGCTGGTGAAGGCTGTCGATGAACTTTTGTAGCAGAACTGGCGCCGTTGCCTGTACCAGCGGCGGTGACTCGGCGACGCCGCGGTGCTGCATTTCGTTGCTGAGTGATGTGGCGCGCCGGCCCGGCAGCTCACACATAATTATGTCGTCGAAGAAGTGCAGGTCGCTTGCGACGTTGAGGCCAGCTCCATGCATGGAAACCCAACTCCCCAGCTGTAGCCCGATGGCGCCGAGCTTCTGCGCTGGGGTGTCTTTGTACTGGTCAGCCCATACCCCAGTCTTGAATCGATGTGTTGGTATGTGGTACATCGCGGCTGTCTGAATCATTGCCTCTTCCAGCGCCCAGCTGAACCACTCAATCGGCGAGCGTGGCTTCTCTGCTGTGCAATCTTTCCACAGAAGTTGGATGTTGGCGATTGGGTACATAGTGAGCTGCCCAGGGCCGTGGTAGGTGATACCGCCGCCTCGCCGCGTCTTGACGACGTCGATGCTGCAGTACGGCGGAAGTCCGTGAGCCGTGTCACGTCGACCTACGGTGTACACAGGGGCGCTGTGTTCCACTAGGATCACGACGTCCGACAAGAGCGGCAGCTTCGACTCGCCGCGGCGCACACTCACTTGTCGAGCAATCTTGGCGTTAAATATCGTTTCTTGTAGGTGCAGCACACGCCGGTACTCGCGTTTGCCGATAAAAAACGCCTTCATAGGAGCCACAAAGGCAAGTGGCGGACTACTTTGTGTGCGTGTGTGTGTGGGGGGGAAGGGAAGAGCCAAAGTTGGAGACAATAGGGCCACGAGATACCGAGGAAGACTGCACGGTCGCCGCTGTCCTTGGCATGGTAATGTGCGGATGGGTTGGCCAAAGGGTACTGACGATGTTATCACGAGATCGACTCTCCTGCATCCATGCAGAGGCACGGGAGAGGGCAGTGCGTGCGTGCTTGGGGCTGCTTGCAACCCACCGCAAAGACACGGGCAAAGCAAGGACAGAAACGAAAAGCAACGGTAGCGGGCACTTCCTCTCTTCCCCTTGTGTACATCGCACCCAAAGACACACACACACACACACTCATGCACACCCACAATGGAATCAGCTGAAGCGATTCAACCAGAAAAAAAGCAAAGCGATCACGGTATATACATTGTTCTCTACGTGATTCTCTTCTGCCGTCTTTGGATGAGGTGACTGCCCTTGACGTCGCTGATCGGGGTGGAGGATATGACTGAAGTGGACAGCGCACGACATTGCCTCCTCTAAAGCACATCTTCGGGTTCGGGTGTGGCGGCTTCGGCGGGCTTGCCGTCGTTCAGCTCCTCATCGTCGAACTCTCCCTCGGCGGGTTTTTCCTCGTCGCCTTGCTTCTTGTCCAGTCGGTTCTCATCCTCGATGAGGCGCTCAATGTAGATGGAGAGGAAGTCTTGGAGCTCATCATCGCACACGTTCTCCACAAAGTGCGCGGTGAGGGCACCGGCGCCCTGCTCGGCTACCCGCAAGCGTGCGTACCACTGACTTAGCACCATTGTGTCCTCGCTCTCATCCGTCGTGGCGAGCTCGATCACCTTGGGCAGGCCGATGATGCGCAGGATAAACTGTCCGTCCTGCGGCACGGTTGTCTTGAGCGGCGCCAGCGCATTCAGAATGAAGATGTCGTCCACGGCGAGCTCCTGGAAGGCTGCTACCGCAGTCTCGGGAACACAGTAGCAGAAGCACTCGTCCGGGTAGGCCACCGAGGCGCTCAGCGCAAGGGCGGTGAAGGCGAGCGGTTGCTGATTCTTGAGAAGGGTGCCGTCCGACAACTCCTTCAGGAACGTCTCGCAGTGCGGCACCAGGCCCTTTCCTTCCTCCGGGTCGGAGGAGATGAGTAGCAGCGACAGTTTGCCGTACGACAGGCTCTCCGAGGCCACCTTCTGATCTGCTGCGATGCACATCATATTGATGTCGGAGTAAGGCACCCCTTGCGCTGTCAGATACTCCGCCAGCGTCGGGAGGTCTGCCGTCGTCGACAATGCCTCGTGCGCCGGCGTTGTGTCGTTCGTCAGGTCCGCCATCAGCATCGTGCTCTGGGGATAGTGGAGCGGCAACGCCGCCACCGTGTTCCATACGTGCATCTCCTCCTCTGTCACCGTTACCCAGTGATTCGTGAAGATCTGATTGACGACGGACTCGTCCTGGTCGCCGGTGGTGTTGACAGTGTCGGCCGGGGGCGCAGACGACAGGGCTTCACCAAGCTCTTCGTCATTGCCGTCCTCTGGCTCCATGGTGTCCATAGGTGGCTGCGGTGCTGAGGACGGTGGACGCGCATCTTCCGGCAGCTCCTCGTGCTGGCCGTCGTCGTTCTCGGCCGCGGCAGGTGATGTCTGCATGTCGTCCTCTGTGCGAGTTTCATCAGCCAGCGCACCCGAAGCTTCCTCCACATCGCTTTCGCCATGCTCCTCTCCAGGCAGGCTTGGTGACGGCGTGGGGGGCTCTACATCTGCTGCCGCCTGCTGCTCAGGTAGCTCCTCGTATGCGCTGTCAGGTTCATTGCCCTCAGGCTGCTGCGTCGCTTGCTGCTCCACCGGGTTAGCCATTGCGGGCTCGTCGAGCTCATGGGTGTCTGCGCCTACCTCATCCGCCTCCGCCGCATCGACGGTGGGCAGCTCAACAGCAGGCTCTTCGTCAGCCCCATCCGTGACCGTCTTAGGCAGCTCTTCATTTTGCTCATCATTGTGCGACGGAGCGTCGTGCGCCGACGAAGCCGCTTCGGCGCTATCTTCCCCAGCGGGTAAGGCCTCCTGCGCTGCGTCTGCGTCCACGTCCACTTCTTCCCCACCGACCTCAGCCTCTTCCTCGTCAGCCGCCGCTTCCTCCACCGCCTCACCGGGCTCAGCGGACGACGGTCTTGGAGGCGACACCCGCGGCTCCTCGTCCGCACCTTTCTCCTCTGATTCTGCTGGCTGCAGCTCTTCTTCTGGCGGCGGCGGCGGTGCCGCTGAGGTTGCTGTGGCCATCGCCCGTTTTTTTGCGACGACGGTCAAAATCGCATCCTTCACCATCCCGCTATCGCCGACGAATGACTGCAGGTCGGCGGCTGACACCGTGGCCCCACTGGTGCTCTGCACCTCGGCCGTGATGTCGGCCAAGTCCGCCTCCGACAGCTCCGCCGCCGAGGCGCCGAGCACCGCCTGCACCGCCTGCGCGAACTCGCTCGCGGCCACCTCGTTCTCCGATAGCGAGAAGTGCGACTCCCAAAACCGCAGCACATCGGCGTTCGTGACGTACTCGGAGACAGTGTTCTGCTGATTGCACAGGTCACGCACGATGCGGCAGATCTTTGGGGTGTCGATACCCTCCAGCTGAGTTCGCAGCCTGCCTTCCTTGTAGAAGGCGAAGAACGGCTTCGAGTGATTCTGGCGCTTCTCGAGCATCTCTTTCCAGAAGCTGACGAGAGTGTCCTTGGAGAACACCGTCCCCTTCTGCTGAGGGTGATGGGGTTTCATCTCATCTGGGTCCTTGAGGCTCTCCAGCACCGCATTGCACTCCACCGAGAAGAACCGCAGGTGGACCAGGTCGCCGACGTCGGTAAAGAGGCGGCGGAAGGTGTCACTGAGCGCTTTGCAGTGACCCCACTCCGCGTTGTACACATCCAGCACCGCCACACCATGTTGGGCCTGTGAGAGCTGCAGCTCGCCTTCCAGCTGTGAGGCTGTGGTGATGTTCTTCACCACATCCTTGTGCGCTTGCGTCTGCATCGTCCTTGCGGTGCGTGCTTTCGGGATCCCTTAGGATTTGCGTGTGTGTAAAGGAATTTGCCGTCCGTGCATGCGACAATCAAGGAGAGAACCGCGCAGACACCGGCGCTGAAGGGAAGGAAAGGCTAGCAAAAGCAAAACAAAGGGGAGGAAAGGATAGCGATGTGGTGTGGGTGGTGGTGGTGGTGGTGGGAGATGGGACACACCATGAAATCACGCCGAGCAGGACTCTCTTGCAGACAGGCACGAATATGACCTCTAAGCGAATGTCAAGCAAGAGGGGGAGAGAACCGCGGAGCTAAAGAACGAGGCACGCGCGATTGAGTCGCACCTGTCAGGAAGCGCGGTGGCCGGCAACGCGCGTGTATGTGTGTGGGAAGAGAGAGGGGAGGCAAGGGGGACCATACGGAGAACGAGACAAAGGTGTGTGGGGGGGGGGGAGGGGGCAGGCGGGATGGACAGAGGGAACTACATGTTCGTCCCCCCCTCCTCCCTCCGTTGCTGCTTTTCCAGCGCGCCTTGGTTGATAGCGCCACTTGCCAGGCAGATGACGCAGACGTGCAAAAAAAAAAACGGCAGCACAGGGAGAGGAGGAAGGGAGGGAGGATGGTTGCATCGCACACCGATGCTGAGTCAGGTACCACCGATGACAGCGCATGAGGGGCTGTGTGTGCCTTCACAGTTTCGGCACCCTCCGGGAGAAGACCCTGGCTACGCTTCGAATGGCTCTCGCTTTTGCGTGCACGTATCCCAACTGAGAGGACGCGGGGACATGAGAAAAAAGGATGCAAATTCGAACGCGCCGCTCGCCTTCGCTGAGGTGTGTGCGAAGCGGCTTTCGGGACACACACGCTCACACGCGCAGAGAAAAAAACAACTATATATGTATATATACGTAGAAGACGTTCGAACCAGTGTTAATGTACATGTTGCGCAGAACAAACGCGGGAGGGGCAATGATGGCGAGGAGAACGGTGCTCACTTCCCCGGATCACCTGCCGCCGTCTCCAACTGCGAGGGGGGGGGAAGAGAGAGGAAGGTTACAAAGAAGGATGAAGAGCCACTCCAGAGAACAGAGGAGAACAAGAAACAGAATACCGCTCATGCACCGGCATTCCACAACGGTGGCTGTACAAAGGAGCTTCCTGCGCTTCATCTGAGGCTTACCCGATGATTGTTAGCCGCTTGCCACACCGACCTCAGTGGGCGGCTGGTGCGCGCGCTTCTTTGGTGCCACAGCGTGCATACCTCACCGGCGTGGTGCCCACAAAGTGAGTTTGAATGGGTGGAAGAGCAATCGCCTCGTGAGAGGTGCGAGCAGGCGATGAGGTCGGCTGCGTACCAGCGACGGAACGCGGCCGAGCTTGTGGAGTGACTGTTGATCGTGTGAAGGGAGTTTGCGGGGTCAAGAACGTGCTGACGGGGATGAGCGACTCAGGTGGGGTCCTCACGAAGCTATGGCAGGCTTGATCTCTGGCTTCATTATTCATCAGAGCGGATGTGGGTGGGCCATGACTTTCGAACGACCGCAGTGATATGAGCGGCAGCGTTGACGGCTTCGCAGGCCCCTTCGCCACGGGGTGTGGTGGGCAGTGATCGCGTTGATATACATGAGACACATCTCTGTCGTATGGTTCTTCTGTGGCTGTCCGTGCCGTCGAGGCCGTGGCGCTGTCACTGTGAGGTAGATGCTCCTCCTCCCCCGTCGTCGTGCCCCATAGCGTTTGCAGATCGCTCAGTCGCGACCGTAGCGCAGAGACGGTGATGCCATCATTTGGAGTGGCGTCCATTAGAGCGGATCATAGACTACAGTGGCGCGCGCACACACAAACACGTCAAGAGCAGCAGTGTGGTTGCTTTCGCCAGAGGCAACGTCTCCGTTCACGTAGAAAGTGGGGAAAACAACAACACAAAGGCGTGCGCAAACGGCGACACAGCAAACGCGAAGATGAGAGACAGAGAGGGCAACACAGGCGATGGACAAGAGCAATGGACGATGGTGGGTGGAGGGAGAGAGGGTTGTGAGCGGAGGCGCAGCCCCTACTTTTTAGTGACCGATCGATGTCATGACGGCGAACAACTCACACCAGTATTTTCATTGCGTCTTGCTTACTGTGCACTCCGGTTACATAGTGAGACGCAAGACATCGCGCTAGGTGATGGGCACTGAACGTGAACATGTCGTAACGACAAGCACACACATCTACGCACACCCCCTTTGAGGCCCACCTTCGTTGCATGAGAGAGAGCGGTGGCGGCGTCAGAGGGACTGCTGTTTCGTCGGTGACCTCCCTCCTCCTCCTGCGTGGGCGAGGACCACAACGCGCGTCATGAAGCATTTTTTTCTTTGAGCTTTCCGTCCTCAGCGCCAACGGGTAACCGTCATCGTCTACTTCGACCACAACACAAAAACGTGAAGCACCGCCATCACCCCGCCCCCTGCACACCAACACCCACCGACTCAAGCCGAAGGACGAGGGGAGGGGGAAGGGGGGACGGCCGAGAACCAGGGTGGGAGAGGGTGAGAGAGAGGGAAGGGCCTTTCATCCAGTCCAGCACACAAGGGGGTGCACACACCAGCTATATATATATATATAGATTCGTTTCTTGGAGGAGGGAGGGGGGCAGTGATGGCGGAAACGACAAGAGAATCGAGAACAAAAGCAAAGAAAGGGAAGGAGAAAGCTATGCTAACCTCGGACACTTGATGCGTGTGACTCGTGAAGGGCTACGGATACTGCTGTGACCTATGTATGCTATACTCATGCACCCCCCTTCTCCACTCCCCTCCCCCTCCTCCTCCCCCTCCCTCTACACACACACACACACACAGCGACAAACAACAACAAAAATACTGAAGCACGCGCACACTCAGATGCAGGCCGCTCATCCCATGTGGCGAAGAGCAAAAGCAAGGGGGAGGGAGGTAGAGGTGCGATGTGTGGAGAAGGCGTTGAGGAGGGGGAGCGAGAGGGAGTGTACGGACGAGGAATAGGGCGGAAGGGAGGGGAAGGGGAGGACGGAGAAGACACGGAGCAACACAAGCGATGGTGCCACGTTACACAATCTAAGGCGGCTCTGAAGCCTCAAGCAGTCTTCCTTATTCCGTTTTATGAGCCCGCTTGTGTGTGTGTGGGCCACGCTCGTTCGGCCGCTCTCTGCTGCCTCCCTTTACTTCTCTTACTTGCCGGTTTCGTATTCGATTCATTGAGAGAAGGAGAGCAGAGGGCTCTTGAGAGTGCTTTGGAGGTGCAGGAGAAGTGCCACCAATCCCGTCGGCGTCAGGCTCCCTCCGTTCTCCATTACCCCCTTCACTCAAACCCGCGCGCTCCTCACCTGCGTTCTGTCGGCAAGTGCGTCTTCCTAATCCCTGTCTCCGCCACGGTCTCCTCGCTATATCATCATTTCAAGTCGTCACTTTTCCCTTTATCGAATGGAAGTCGCGTGCACGCCCACACTTCCTGCATCTCCCTCATGCGCGATTCCCTCATTGCAGCCTCCCCCCGTTACAGTGGCGCCTCGGTGTTGAAGAGGTGGAAGCGCACCGTGGGCAGTTGCTCATCGAAGCACGTCTTGGTGCGGTAGGACAACGTATTGTTGCACACGACGCGGCCGTCGGTTGACTTCACCACTACGCCGCCCCACGCCTCGACTGTGTCGAGGTAGGTCTTGCTCGTCTGGATCGAGATGGTGACGCCGGTCTTCTCTTTGTACCACCGCTCCAGCTCCGGAATCTCGCGCGCGACCTCAGCCTCGTCCTCCTTGCGGCACTGGACGACAGCGTCCGTGCGGATGGACATGAGGGACTGGCGGATGAGACGCACCAACATCGGCTTGTACTGGGGTGGGTTGTTGATCATAGCCACAATCTTCTGGCGCGTCTGCTCGTGCAACTTCTCCATAGTCCTCGCTCGCTCCTCCATGACGCGCATGCGCTGCAACTTCGAGTAGTTGGCACGAGCCACACGGCGGTCCACATCAACCTGCTTCAGCTTCTTCTCCGCCATGGCGCGGATCTTCGCCTTCTCCGCTTCGACCAAGCGCATCTTCTCCACGTCATACTCCTCCTGCGCCGCCGCCTCGAGCTCCTCGGCCTTCTCTTGAGCCTCGCGCTCAATGAAGTCGATCATCGACTGAATTTGGCGTGCCTCGCTCATGGTTGAAGATTAGACGGACGGGTGTTGGATGTATAGATGTGGGGAAGGAGGGAGGGGGGAGGGGAAAGATGCACAGATGCCACGGGGAACGCACCAGCTCTGTTCAAGGAGTGTGTGGAAAGGCGCAATCACGACGGAAATCACGGGGCAATGCACGCACGTGTGTGTTAGAGGGTTGATTGGCTAGACGATAGTTGGTGATGTAACCTTGAAGACGTGCGTGTGTGGGCGTTTGTGTGGAACCAAAAAAGGGAGTGAAGGGGAGGAGAGGATGTGCACACAAGGATAGGGAGGGGAGTGCGTGGCATGGGAAAGGCACACCAATCTGTGCGACTCGGGGGGGGGGGGGGGTGACAGCGGTGGCAACAACGCATGACACGACACGACGGCATGAAGGCCCCCCACATCATCACCCAACGCTCCCTGCCTCTTTCAATTTTCAGTGTCCATGTGAAGAGCTCAAAGCGAAAGCAAAAGGCGAACCTGTGAACACCGTCCGAGTCACACCCACACCCACACCCACACCGACACACATCGTTTCGGCCAAACGCGCATACGAAGCAACACCAACAACAAGGCGAGCACAACAACAGCAGCGCGACCTCAGCACGCCACTGCCATTGCTGAACTCGCCACGGATTAGCGGCACTGCGCCCACACCATTATGAACAGGAGCGGGGCAGTGACTGGTAGAACGTGGCCGCGCCACAGTCGGAAGCGCATGCTGTGCACCGACACCAGCATCGCATAAAAGGCCCACCCGCTGAACACCGTCAGCAGACTGCCAGACGGGACCGTGCGAAAGGGTGCCATAGCGGCACCGCTGGTGGCACCAAAGATGAGGAGGTAGTTGTGAAATGTTGTGAACCAGCGAATTCCCTCTCCACAGGAGAAGAAGACGAAGAAGCACATGCACCAGCTGGCCACCGCGTACACCCAGAACAGTGCCTCGAGAAATGCAAAGAACATCGCGTGGGACTTTCCTATTCTTCTGTTGCTGCTCATACGGTCAAAGGTGTGAGGGTCCAAGTATTGAGAGGAGGGAAGGGATGGGAAGGAGAATAAGCCATGCCACCGAGTACGAGAAAAGCAGCGGCGGTGGGGTGCTGCCTGGTCGATTGGGTGAGGAGAGGAGAGGAGGAGGGTGCACCGCCGACAGAGGACAGCGTTGACAAGCGACGTCCTCTCACCCCCTCCCACAGTCGCATGTTGTGAGACGTGTGTTACCAATCCACCCACTCTCTCTCTTCCCAGAAAAAGAAGGGCGGGGTGCGTTGGTTTGACAGTGGCGCAGCAGCGGGAGGTTTGGGGTGCGTTGAGCAGTCCTTCCCACCGCATCGTGACCCCCTGCCCCCTTTTTTTTCACACGCACGTCTCTGTGCGAGTAGGCGCCCCACTGCGCACATTTATTTACACGCGTTCGCTTCCTTGTGTTGTTCCCTCCTCTCTTCCGCTTCAGGAATACGCGCTACTTGAAAGGCACCTGCTGGTATCCACACAATCGCATTGGGAGAAAACAAAAGCCCGACAAGCCAATGACATGAGCGCACCCTCATCGCGCCGTTAGGTGTCCTGCACTGCGCGGTCTGCCTGCTCCAGACACATGCGCTGAATGAAACCTCCGCTGCCCTTCTTGCTGCTCCTTGTGTACTTGGCGAGGATGCTTCTTCGCTGCTTCACACCGCTGCGCCAGAAAGTGCGAAGTGTCTCTAAGGCAGCCTTCTCAATGGTTTCAGAGGGGAGCTGGTGCAGCACATGGCGGCCGACAAAGCGCGGCCGGTACACAGGGGACGGCTGTGCAGTCTCTTGAGGGAAGGGCAGCAGAGTCCCATTGACGGGGAGCACACTTGCACTGCCCACGGGCACATGCCGATGTGCCGCGAAGAGGCCATGGAAGCTGTGCTGCAGCGGCTCGGCCTTCTCGTTCAGGTGAAGGAGATCCTCCTCGTTGATATCTGTGTCCACCACGGCGGTCGCAGCGCCCTTCGGCAGCGCGCACATCGAGGAGGCGTTGATAACGGAGAGGGACGAGGATGCGGCGCTAGCAGACAGAGGAGGCGGAGGCGCGGTAGTGGCCGCTGGCCTTGCACCCTCCAGGCGCTGAATGTCCTCTTCTAGAAAGGTGCGCGAGAAGCAGAAGTACTTGCGCACAACCGCCTCCCAGAAGCTCTTCTTCGTCTCCTTGTCCACGACTCGCTGCTGGAAGATTGCCGCTAGCACAGGAGTTTGACGCAACACGTCATTCTCCATCTGCTCGGTAATAGGCAGCAGCTGAAACGTTTCTCGGTCGACGAGGGTCTCCAGCGCGTCAAAGGCCTGCTCCACTCCGCGCTGGCCCGCCGCGTTCATGATTGCCTTGAGCTCTTCTTTATCCACGACACCGACGTCGACGGCGGCGTGGCAGATGGTGGAGGCCACCCATTCGTCGTTGGACAGCGTCTGCTCCGCTTCCTGGGCGCGAACGATAGATTCGATGAACCCTTCTCTGTCCCGCAGAGACTCGAACTTCAGCACGTACGATTCGCCGTCCGCCACCAGTTTGGCGGCCGCGTCATCCTTGCGAGACCGCAGCAGCTGCGTCACGTTGCGTGCGGTGACAACAAGCGGGTCCTTGGCCACCGTGACGTAGAGGAACGTGATGAGGTCCCCCTTTACCCGCAGCGAGCAGTCCTCGCGATTCACCAGCACGCGTGTCATGGAGGCTGTGAGCGGCACGTGGAAGCAACCATTCGTGGTTGGTGGTCGTGTTGAACGGGTGAGGAAGAGGCAGAAGGGTCAGAAGCGGCCAGGAGACGCAGAGAGAGAGGAAGAAAGCAAAGAGCAGTAAAGTGGTCTGGACGGTGGACTGAGATGAAGAGAACCATGCGTCCGTGCCACACACACACACACACACTGAGGACGTGCCACGTTGACGGGCAGTGGCATCAGGGGACTGTTGCGAGCGTCGTTGTTGCCATGCAGCTTCACGTTGCCACCGGGGCAAACAAGGAGGGGCAGGGAGGCTGAGGTAGGCGCCCAACACAGAAAGAAAGGCATTGACCCCCCGTCTAACCGAGGGGGGGGAGGGCAATATTCTCCTGAGCATCACGAGTGGGTGTGCTACGGGAAGAGGGGTTGAGGTCACGATAAAGCCAGTTGCAGTTGCGCCTCTCCTGCTTTCCCTCTCCCTTCTTGTGTGTTGCGCGCCGTCAAGAAGGGTGGGTGAGAGAAGAACAGGCGAGGAAACAGAAAGACGACGAAGGGAGACGGAACGCGCGCACAGACACACGTGCTCCCTAACGGTATGTACATGATTTGCGTGAAAGCACCTGAGGAGTCGGAGGACCGGTGAGCGCGCACACGCACACGACAAACAACAGACACACTTGCATGCATCGTTGAAAAGGCACAGGAAAGTAAAAAGGGGTTGAGGGTGGGGAGGCACGACCAAAATATGGATATGTGAGGTGGAATCGAGTCGAGGTGAACGGGGACGTGGAGGTAAAGACGACGGAAAAGGCACAAGTGAAAACCGAGAAGAGCGCACCTGCCGACATCCGCAACGTCCCCCCTTCCCGCCCCGCCCATGCCTTTTCTTGCATGCATTTCTTTCCCTGTGCACCCCCCCTCTCTCTGGTGAGTATCTCTACATGTTGGTGGAGAGAGTGAAGTCCTTCACGCCACGTAGACCGCGTTGAATCAGGAGGCGCTTCACAGCCTTTCGGTCTTGTGTGTCCAGCACCAGCGAGTCGGGAAGACGCACCGTCTCCGTCGGCTTGTCGTCGTACGTCACGGTGAGGAGGCGGTGCGGTTCGCCAGACAGGTAGGCAGAGGTGGCGGGAATAGCCCACGACTGCTGGAGCAGCTTGCAGAAGCGCTCGTCAGACTCCTCCGCGGGCGACACATCTGCGTAGTACTCGACAAATTCGTCAAGAGTGACGGTGCCGACCTTGCACCCCACACGTCCTGGCCAGCAACTCTCAAAGTCGAGTACAGCCTCCTCGCGTTGAAGGACGCCGTCGACGACATCCGGGATTGTGGCTGCGTTGAGACAGAAAAGACTGCACATATCCTTGAACTCAACAGACCCCCGCCCCTCAATGCTGAGCTGCTGGTACGCGTAGATGACCGTCTGCATGCGGGGCAGCGGCATCGTGCCGCGCAACTCGGCCAGGAAGTCCTGCGCGCACACGACGTTGTTGCCGGTTGTGTCGAAGCGCTTCATGAGTACATCCGTCTCGTTGGGACTCAGAAGGACACCAAGTCGAGCAATCGCCTTGCGAAGCTCGTTGCGGTCAAGGAAGCGACGTTGCCGCTGCTCGTTGCACGCCACGCCGAGGGCGATGGAAAGGGAGCGGAAGCCAATGCGTCCACCAATCTCAAGGGCGCCCTGGCGAATGCGCTCCAGCAACGCCGTCACACCGGTGCCGGTTGTCATTGTGAGCACGACCGATGACCTGCTCTGGTGCCTGGAGGACGTTCTTGGCCTCATCAGCACTGCATCCGTGCCATCACCGCCAGAGAAGTAGAAGACGTTCTCCGGCTTCACCACGACCGCCCCCCGAGAGCGAGAGCAGTAGTCAGTGGTGTAGCCGCACGTGACGGCGTACTCCATGCCGTACGACGTGGCCGCGCGCTCACCGTTGCAGGCGAGAGGTAGGTTTGTGAGGGAGTGCAGAAGCACCACGCCGTCGCCAACCTTCACAGGGAAACCGAAGTGCACATCGTCGCGCACCGTGCCGGCGCGGCTCACTACAAACACGTTGTCTGCGCAGGCGTTGAGGGCGGCCACGGCGTACTGCACCTCCGATGAGTGAAGGCCGGATGACAGGGAGGACTGCACGTACAGGAAGCCCTTGGCGCTCACGTTTTCGTTTGCGATGCGAACTCGCTGGCCGTAGTGCAGCACATCTGAGCTGTTGCGGTTGTAGCTGTGGTTGTGCTCGTCTTTGCACCGTAGCAGAGTCCAGGTGGAGCGCACCTGCGGGCCAGGGGCCAAAGACCCAGACAGGGTGTACTGCTGCGACTGGGAGGAGGCACCACCGCCAGTCATTAGGTCTAAAGCCAGAACAGCCTGTGTCTTGTCGTTCACCAACAGGTAGGGGTGCCCTATGCGCACATCATCTCCCTTGAATGCAACGACAGTGGTCGGTTCTTCCAGCTGACTCGCGAGCATCGAACGCACTACGGCGTTTGTTGCCGCCTTCTCGGGGTGCTCCTCTGCGGCATGTCGTTGCTCCTTGTACAGCTTCAGCTGATCTTCTCGGAGGGCAATGTCCTCAAACCAGTTGCCCACCAGTACCCCCGGGGAGTACGTCGGAACGTTGGAGTACGCCATGCCAAAGCCCGTTATAGGAAAACGATAACGACGCAGGCAGGCAGGCAGGCATAAGGTGTGTTTTCGCCCCTTTTATGTGCGTGTGTGTATGGGTAACTTGAAAAGCGAAAGAGAAGGTGGATGCAAACAAAGCACTTCGCAACGATCTGTCCGTACTCTAGCGTGTGTGCTCAAGAGGTGGTTTGAGGCGGACGCCAACAACGAACACACACACACACACACACACACACGAGCAAGCAGATAAGCACAGGCCGTTTTTTTTTCGTTTCAAGGGCGTAAGCACATCAATAGTACTCTTCCCCTTTCACCGCCTTCTCGGGCTCTGTCGGCGTTGACATTTGTGTTGCATGCGAACAATCGGGGAAGGGAGAGGGGGAGGGGGGACTGTGATGGCGTGAGGAAAGAGGAAGACATGAGTTGGAGTTGCGGCAGCAGCAGACGACGCTGATGGTGATGTGCAGTGCGTGACCTTTCGCCAAGCGTGCGCACACCTTTCACTGCTCTTGACAAGAGCGAAAAGACTTCCACTGGTACTGGTGCTGCTGTCACTTTTAGATGGTGCATGCGCTTCGCCTGGGACGTGTGTCAGCTGCCCCCGTCCATTCCATTTTTGAGCACGTGAAGATGCCTGTGAGCCATACGATGGAAGGGAGAGGGAGAGGAGCCAAACAAGCAGGCAAAAAAGAACTCCAACAACCAACACGCGTCCATACACACATACACGCCTCGCCAGCTACTCTTCCCCCCCCCCCAGACAATAGCGGAGGAGGGGGGGGGGGAGGCGGTGCTCCAGGCTGCTTTGCCTTGGTTCCACACGCGCCCTTCGATCCTTGTCGGTAGAGTAGAAGCAAGAACAGCCACAACAACAGTGACACTCCTCAGCGCGTACGCCTCCGGTGGGGGTGGGGTAAATCCTTTTCGTCTTTGGCCCCCTCGTGCTCTTGTTTAGAGCTTGCCACACTCGACCACCACGACCCGCTCCCCTGGCTCGCCGGCGGCCGTCAGCGGGATGGCCTCGATGGCCTTCACCACAGCCCATCCGTCCACGACGCGGCCGAAACAGATGCACGTGCCGTTCAGGTGCGGCGCCTTGTCAGTCGTAAGGATGAAAAACTGCGACCCATTCAAGTGCGGCGCACTCACGGCCGTGCCTAAGAGACCCATTCGATCGAACTTGGACGCCTTCACCTCTTCCGGCGCATCAAAGGATTCGCCGTAGATGGAAAGCTGACCTGTCCCTTGACCAGAGACGATATCGCCGCCTTGCACGAGATAGCCTTTACACACGCGGTGCAACGTCGTGTTGCGGTACGTCAACTGCGGCAGAAACTGGTCTTGGAAGGACGGCTCACCGATTCCTTCGATGCTGGAGACCCGCGGCAGCACATTCTCACCTGTGCACAGCTTCAGAAAGTTCTCCGAGGCAATAGGGCACCTCTTCCTGAAAAGCTCGAAGGTCACACGGTGCGGGGGCTGGCTGCCAATGGCGATGTCCATGAACGCGTGTCCCGCCCCAGCCGCCCATCTGACGGTAGATCGCGCAAACATTGTCGTCGTCCACTCTGCCAGCAGCGAGGTGACGGCGCAGACGTACAAATCAACAGCATCCATGCACGTAGTGTACAAATAAATGGGTGTGAGTAGGAGGTAAAAGGAGTGAGGAGGCGGGGGCAGGCGCCGTACCTCAAAGATGGGGCGAAACGAGGTAGGAGGGAGAGAATGCGGAGCGAGAACCCATACATGCACCGACACCAACGCCAGAGTGGCGAAGAGGAGACATGATGGCGGCGGGGCGGGGAAGAGGACGAGGCGAGCGAGAGACTCGCAAAGTGGTTGCACGACAGCTATTTCATGAGTGCTGCTCACGAAGAGCAGCGTGCCAGACCGCTTTCGCTTGATCCAGTTCTCGGCTCTGAGGTCCATCTATCGCGAATTCCTCACCAACCACCCTAGGCGCGTACAGCCGCAGGCGTACATGGCGACGTAGACGTGGCGATGCGAGGCTGTTGAGACGGCAAAAGACGCTCTTCCCATAAACATCGTGCATGCAATATATATATATAGTGTTTTGCGTTGGGTGCACATAGCTACAGCACGACCGCGTCTCGCGAGGTCATTCTCCAAAGTTGCGACACCCATTACAACATTGCGCGCCGCGGAAACAAAACGGAAAAAGACACAACAAAGAATATATATATATATATGTATTGATAGATTGATACGCGACGGTCGCCATAGGCGATGGCGATATTTCCATTGATGGCCGTGTGTGTGCGTGCGTGTCTATGAGCAACCCCTCTCCCTTCGCGGAGGAGCGATTTGTTTGCTTCTATGGATGCGGTGGTGGTGGTGGTGGTGGTACGGCGACAGGATCTCGCATCGAGGCTATACACACTCAGCATATATCATGCATACATAGGCGACAGGTGACGCTGGCACAGAGAGAGAGGGGCGGGGATGAGATGAAGTGCCGCCATTGGCGATTCTATAGCATGGCGCTTTTGGCGTTGTTTGGGACGTGTGTGCATGTTCCTGGACCGCAGCGGTAACAGTACCACAAAAAACAACAACAGCCATCAAAGCTCTATGAGTGTGCAGAGCCCATTGGATGCAATAAAGCAATGCGGAGAGAAGAGAAGCGATGTCCTACCATCTCAGACTACCTCGACCGGGTACAGCCCCCCTTCTTCCTCCAGCGTGGAAATGGCGAGGCCGTCCTGTAGGAGGCGCTCGACAGCGTCCTCGTCAGCGCTGAAGAGGTCCCAGCCCGGTTCGCCCAGGACTTCCCGCCAGTTGTCCCACTCGCAGTACTCGCTGGCGATGAGGCAGTGCTGCGGCTTCAGAGCAGCCACGTCGTTGCTGCGCAACCTTTGAAGCTCGGCAAGCGTGTGCGCGTACACCGGAAACGCCGGCGACGCATCGTTCAGCTTCCAGCCAATCAAATGGTTTGTGTGGAGCAGCAGTGGCATCGACCTCTGCACTGGACGGAATTGCGGAGACGACGAGCGTGTTTCGGTGGGCACGGGTGGTGTCGCCGCAAAGCCGCGCCGCTGCAAGTAGGAAGCTAGAAGGCGAGTTTTCTTTGAGCACGGGGCAGACACCGGCGATGATGCAGCGGCAGGCAGGCCGGTCCACGGAACCCGGATGCCTGGCCTAAGACTCACTCCCGCAATCCCGCTCGGCCGCTTGGCGAGGAGCATCACATATGATGGATCGCAGGACGCTCGCATGAGTCGCGGCATTGCTGTCACCTGCACAGCCTTGGAGGCAGACTTGAAGGACGGCGATGTTGGCAGCACTAAACACGATGACGACGAGGAGGTAGTCTCCACGCCGTGACGGAGGTGATGGTGGCCGAGCTGAAGAATGGACTTTATGGCCCACTGCGTGTCGACGGAGGCCATTTTATCGAGTCTGCTGTGTGGATCTTATGGACCCTTTCTAGAGCGGTGCGTGTAGTGCGTCTAACGATTAGAAAACGAAAAGCCGAAAGCAGGGAAAAAGAGCGAAGGGCAACCGCGTCGCTCGCTCCTCCGATAGCCGAGCGAGCGAGCAAGAGGGAAATGATTCTTCTATGCGGCAGAAAATGGCGAGAGGTAGAGCGGTGCGTGTATGTGTGTGTGTGTGTGTGTGTGCGTATGTATGTGTATCAATGTGGAGAGAAGGTAGAATACTGTATGCGATTGTGCCTTACGTGGTGGTGTTGCGTGAATCAGAGCGCGATGGGTTGTCGTTGCTGTTATGAAGTGGGGGTGGGGCCGAATTTGCCATTCGAGGAAAGAGCGAGAGACATAAGCGAGCATGCTATTAAAGATGGGAGCCCAGAGTGGGTGCGGGCACATGTGTGGAAGGACGCTGCGACAAGTGGAAGCTCCGTGGAATGAGCTAACCGCCAACACACACCTCATCCTGTTTGAGCCAATCGCAAGGGAAAGAGAGGGCTTCGGGAGCAGCTACACATCAAGGAAGGCCTACTCATCCAGCTTTCGGGCACAGTTGCCCATACCGTCTGCGCACCAGCAGAAGATTGCAGAGACGATCAAAAAAAAGTACGAAGAGCTCGAACGCGTCCTGCGTGCGAGCGGATATCCATGAAGTTGACTCGCCCCCTCTGTCGTGCGCCGCCGCTCGTGATTTTACGCTTTTGAGACTCAGCGTCTTTTCTTGGACGCAGAGACACGCATGCGCAGATGGGTGAGAAAACAAGAAACGGTACAAAGATAGCGAGGGGAGTCGTCTTTCTCACGCCCTCCTCCCTCTTCAGCATGCAGCAGGAAAATCGTGTCATCAAACCGACGCCGGTAGATCAGTTCCGAGTGCACGAGCGCCGGTATAGCTCCACGCTGTGCCAGGGGTTTCTTCGCTCAAACAGAGTAGAGACTGCCACTGCGGCTGCAGGTTCTGCGGTCCGTCATTCTGCTGCCTCATCACTGACGAGATGACGATGCCATTGTGGTTGGGGATGGAAGACGCGTTTGACGACAGGGACGCACCTCAACCATCCTGCTGAGGCGGCGGATGGCTCGCAAAAGGCGACGGCCGGTAGGCCTGGGCCGGGCACCGTTCGCGGAGAGGTAGGCGGTGGTGTCTGGTGCGCCGCCTTTGAAGTTGTAGCTTTGTGGTTGGGCAGGTGCAGAGTCCGGGGCCGCTGTCCCCGAAGAGCCAAGCAACCCTATCGTATGCTGCTGTTGCGGTGGCAGCTGTGTCGGCGCGGGCTGACCTCAAGTGAACGGCTGCTGTTGCTGCTGCTGGTACAGGTACGGATTCGCCACAGATGCGGATGGTGCGGCAAAATTGAACGTCGCTGCTTGTTGACTTCCTACATATGGCATGTACCCCATCGGGCCACTTGCAGCGTAGGGAATCGGCTGCGCTTGCTGCTGCCGCGGGTAAGGCAGCTGTGAGGACTGCAGCTGCCTAGGTGCCATCATGCCGCTTGGGGGGCCTTGAGTGATGTTGTACATGCCGCCATCAGCAGGATAGCCTATCGACTGCTGCTGCTGTTGCTGTAGATGAAGGGCGCTATATCCACCTGCTGGCTGCACTACTGGCGGCGGCACACCAGCAAACAAGTCAGCCAGGATACTGGTCACTGTGGCGGGCTGCTGCGGCGCTGGAGGAGCAGGGGCGTGCGAAGTAGTCATTGGTGGTGGTGGTGCGACTGCATGCGCTGTGGGCTGCGGCGTCGACGAAGACTGCACTGGTGCAGAGAACAGGTTATCGAAGACGTCCTCTTGCGGCGGTCGCGCGGGATTCGTCGGAGCAGAGGCGGATCCGGATTGCGCGGTGGGTGCCTCTGGAACTGAAGCGAAGGAGGACTCTGCAGGTTTCGTCACCGACAAAGGTGGTGACGCCTGTGAAGGTTGTTCCCTTGCGTGCTCCCACGAGTCTTGCAAAGCGGAGAACTCCTGCGCATTCCAAAACCGCCGTTCCTCAAAAGCTATGCGCACGTGGTCTTTCAGCGCCATCACGTCACCGGAGCGAGGGAGCTGGTCTTGAAAGGTACTCAGCCATACCTTGCGGGCCCGGTCGTTGCCAGATACGGAGAAACGGGCGATCTCGTCATCCGTAAACTCACTCATCGTGATTCCTTTCACCTTGTGCTGAAAGGAACGATGCACGGCGCTGCAGCTGGAGCAGACAAGAATGCCAAAATCGGACACCACGTAGAGCGGACCTCGCATGCCGCAATCAAAGCAGTTCTTGTTACCACCATTCTGGCTGAGCTTCCGCAGCACCTCCTTGTGCCGCTCCGACTTGCGCTGTCGAATATTCATGCTTGCTTTTTGTTTTTCTTTTTATTATGATTTCTAAGCGCTACGTGTGCAAGTCCTCTGCCTAACGAAAGGCCCTCCAATGCTGTCGTGAACGATGTCGCGGAAATAACAAGTATATATGCGAGGGTGTCGACAAGGGTGACGAAAGCGGTGTCAGTAGTGATACTCACCTGGCTTTTCGTTGTGGTGTCCGCGCGATGTCGTCGACGAATTCTCTAGATATCGCTCAATACTGACCATTTAAATCATACCTGACCTCCATAGCAGAAAGTCAAAAGCCTCCGACCGGAGGCTTTTGACTTGATCGGCACGTAAGAGGTTCCAACTTTCACCATAATGAAATAAGATCACTACCGGGCGTATTTTTTGAGTTATCGAGATTTTCAGGAGCTAAGGAAGCTAAAATGAGCCATATTCAACGGGAAACGTCTTGCTCGAGGCCG
>NC_018324.1:1240295-1353042 GCF_000234665.1 Leishmania mexicana MHOM/GT/2001/U1103
GACACCACGTAGAGCGGACCTCGCATGCCGCAATCAAAGCAGTTCTTGTTACCACCATTCTGGCTGAGCTTCCGCAGCACCTCCTTGTGCCGCTCCGACTTGCGCTGTCGAATATTCATGCTTGCTTTTTGTTTTTCTTTTTATTATGATTTCTAAGCGCTACGTGTGCAAGTCCTCTGCCTAACGAAAGGCCCTCCAATGCTGTCGTGAACGATGTCGCGGAAATAACAAGTATATATGCGAGGGTGTCGACAAGGGTGACGAAAGCGGTGTCAGTAGTGATACTCACCTGGCTTTTCGTTGTGGTGTCCGCGCTTTTTTAAGTAGACTACCGAAGCTGATCGGTGAAGGGGCAGAGAGAGGCTACTATTTCGAGGTGAGGAGGGGTGGGTGGGTAAGGACGAGGGTGGATGCGCGTACGTGTGGTCGTTGTGGATACAGAGAGAGGGAGACGGTAGAGTGACAAAGAACGCGCGTCGAAGAGATCCACAGCACCACAAAGGTCAGAGACAGATCCCGCTCGAGAGTGCAACAGTGCGCGGCGGTCCGTGAGAGCTATGCCTCAATGGTGTTTGAGTATACGTGACAGACGACCTTCCTCTTTAAAGAGGGACCACCGGTGGACGCGCGGGCTCCGAAGTTTGCCCCACACGGAACAAACAAAGTGCTCACAACATCAATGAAAAGCCGCCGTCATACACGGGGTTTCCTCGTCTTTCACTGCAGCGGCGTTCAAGGCCTCTGTGACTCCCCCACTTCCTCTTCCGATCACCCCCACTAAACACACACACACACACCGGCGGGATGATACACGGGAGACAAAGAGATTCGATAGACCCCCCCCCTCGCACTCTCTACCTCACTCCCAGTGTACTGAAGCCGGTCCGCACCGGACAGGAGAGGAGCAAGAACAATATGCAGAAAAATAATAAAAAGCGAGTGCGCCCTTACAGCGTGTGGTTGTATGTGTGTATGTGTATGTGTGTGTATGTGCGTCTTTGACCGCTGCTCCACGACTCAATGG
Source organism: Leishmania mexicana MHOM/GT/2001/U1103 (assembly GCF_000234665.1). Taxonomy (NCBI): domain Eukaryota; phylum Euglenozoa; class Kinetoplastea; order Trypanosomatida; family Trypanosomatidae; genus Leishmania; species Leishmania mexicana. The sequence continues at coordinate 1,241,320 of NC_018324.1, forward strand.
TCTGCGGCATCGGTGGAGTGGGCGGTTCAGGATGAAGGCGGGGTCGCGGGCCCGAAAACGGTGGTGCTCGCCCTTTCTTCCTCTCTGGCGAGCACACGCCAGTGAGGACTCGCGCTCTTCTTCACCCACTGAAAGTCGTCCACTTTGACGTAGTTCTGCTCCGTCCGCGCTGTATCTTCGATTTCGCCGACCCTAGAAACCCACTCCGCATGCGTGGCGTACGTCTTTCCATCCTCAGTGCACGAGCTCAGCAGGCCTAGCCAGCACCGATACGGCCCGAAGCGCATCGCGTCACACTCTTCAATGATCGGAGTAGACGCGCACCACACGTAGAGATCGAGGCTTGTGCAGCCCTTCAGTCGCAGCTGATGGCACGCCACGTATACACGACAATTGGTGCAGTTTGATAGAAAGGCGGACCCCGCAACGGGAAGGCAGTAGATGTCACAGTCGGCGCAGCCGTTGACGAAGATGCTCTTCGAATGGCTGATGAAGAGGTCCGTGCCCGTGGAGGGTCCGTGGACATTGCCAAAGCCGTTGGTGCTGCTAACAGTCCCTGCAACCGACACGGTAGCCGTCGCAGTCGCTTCCTTCGTATCGGATGTACCCGTCGGGGATAATGAAGAAGTGGTGGGCTCGGCATCCGACGTCGGCTTCGCCTTGAGGCGCGAGGAAAACTTGAACTTCTTCGGCGCTGCGCCGCTGCGCTTCTCATCTACGAGTTGCTGCAGACGAGCGAGAATGACGTTTGCCTTCGCCATTTCGTGCGCGGTAAGAGAGATGCTGTTGGACGTGTCCTGCACCAGTGTCCGTAGTGCGTCGATGCGCTGCTGCGACTCAGTCACATTGCCCTCCTGAAGGAGCTGCGTGACCTCCGCTTCCAGCAGCTCGGCCTCCGCCTCGTACTGCTGGCGCTGCAGCGTGATGGCCCCAGTTTCCTTCGAGCGCTGTCGCCGCTGTTCCTCGCGCTCCTGGCGGAGCTTGAGGAACTTCGCCTCCATTGCGCTGTAGCGATATTGCAGCGTAGATGTTCGATTATAGACAAAAGAAGTTTCGCCGCTCTTTCGAAAGAGTTGGTGGAAAATAGCGCTGCACCCGGACCGACACAGCCGCTCCTGGAGAGGGGAGTATGGGAGGGAGCGAAGGAGAAAAGGCCCGGGAATGCGGAGGTGCGTGGGCGAGGAAAAGAACAGGGGCGACGGGAGCGAGAAAGACGTGCACACGGTGAGTTTCAACATCTGCATCGATGCCCATGTGGGTGTAGGCGCGGAAGCGTGGGGTGGGGGGTGTGGGGGGGGGGGGGGCTGCGGCGTCTCGCGGGGATGGACGTATATAGAGAAACACGTGTGTCCTTTGCCCTTCTCCGCACGCAGAACTTGCACAAAAAAAACCACACACATGACCGCCAACATACTTCAGATTGCGCACGTGCGCACGCTTGTGTGCTCATGTGTGACACCAGCTGCGGTACAAGACGGTGTACATCGTCGAAGGACGTCGTAGCGGTGATGAGGCAACGAGGACAAGAAAAGGACAAACCCCGACACTGTAATACAGTCCGCTAAGACACAGACGCTTGCACAACGTGCTGGAGGAGGAGGACTCAGGAGGGAAGGGGAGATAGAGAGGACGTCGCCACAATGCACCACATCGCCAGAAGGACACGAAACCCTTGTCGACAGCCACGTGTCCTCACCCGACAAAGATGATCGTTTCTGGGCTTTGTCTCTCTCTTTATCTGTGTATGTGTGTGTATGCGCCTCCCTTGTTGCTGTAGCATCTGCCTCTCTTCCCTCTCCTGACATCTACTTGGTCGCCTTCAGATACTTGGCAAAGATGTCCCGCAGCTTCTCCTCGTCTAGTTTCTTGCCGAGCACCAACGCGCGTGTGCAGCCGAATGGCACACTCTGCCCCACCATTGGTGTCACGTCAAAGAGGTCACCAATGCTCTGGAGTTGCAGGAGACTGTATTGTCCATCCTCGCAGCACCATATCGCGGCCTTGCAGCGCACCACCTCAAAGTTGTACTCCCCGCAACGGTAGAGGAGGTCAGTGCCGATGGCGTGCACGTCGCGGTACGAGCTGACGGCGAGGGCGCGCTCTTCTTCAAAGAACTCCAGTGACACCGCAGTGATGGAGGAGTGATGGTGTTCGTGAAGATGCACCAGCTCGGTTGCCGCGCGGGTGGTGTCAATAAACAGAATGTCCCGCAGGTTGGGCACGCGCGAGTGATCGCTCGGGATGACGGTGGCCACAGGGTTGATCTCCCGCACCGCTGCGAGAGCCTCTTTTTGCTGGGCTTCAGTGGCAATGTCGCATTTGTTGAGCACCACCTTGTCCGCCATCAGAATCTGCCGCTCCGCCTCCTGCATCACGTCTTCGTCGTGCAGGTACTTGCAAATGTTTACCGCGTCGACCAGGGTCACGATGCCAGACAGGTAAAGGTGGCCGCAGAGCGGCAGATCCTGCCAGAACATCGCCGCGATCGGCCCAGGGTCCGCAAGCCCGGAGGTCTCCACAAGAATTAAATCGAACGTGCCTCTGCGCTCCATTAGCGACTCGAGGGCCTTGACCGTCTGCGTCTGGGCGGTGCAACACATGCACCCATTGTTCAACTCCAGCCACTCATCGTCCGGCTTCTCGGAGCTCTTCAGCGTCAGACCCTTCTCGATGGTCTTTCCGAACTCAAACTCGTTCACAATCACGGCGATACGCATTTTATGATCCGCCGACAGGATGTAGTGCAACAGCGTCGTCTTGCCGCTGCCGAGAAACCCTGTGAGGACGGTCACCGGCACGCGGGCCGAGATCAGCTCCGGGCATTCGTCATCGCTATTCATCCTTGCCTAGAGGAAAAGGGGCGAGGGCGTCGGGAGTGGGATGGGAAGTGCGGGCAAGGCCGTGGAAAACACCCGAGTGAAATGCGCCTTCAGAGAAATGTCGCTTGACTCGCCGGCTCTTCGCTCGCACATGGGTGAATGCGATCGAAGGAGGGGGGTGGCGGAGTGGTTGAGGAAGGCAACAGAGAGAGTTAGAGTGCGGAAAGGCTGGTGCATGTAGTCGTCAGACAAACCGACGGAGCAGGGGTGACTTTGCGTTCGTGGCTACCCGACCCGCAGCAGCGGCCGCCGCTGCTGCGCTTGTTCTTCATTGTGCTGGCAACTCCACAAGAAGTCTTTGGAACAGACGTGGCCTACAGAACTGTGCGAAGGGAGAAAAAGGCGTTTGTGCTAAACAGCCTCACCCACACGCAAAACGCTGAAGAGCGTGTAGGTGCGGATGCGGTCTCTCACGTGCACACCGTTTTGTATACCGCCACTCGTCTGTTCTGCCAATCATCGTTGCCACTGCAGACAAACGCCTCAGGAGGTTTTCTCTCTTCTGGTTAACGAGGTTCCAATAGACACACATACACACATACACACAAGAAAGAAAAAAGACTGTCTTGACGGGCGACTCGATGGGGGGAACAAGGGACAAACGGCAAAAAAATCGTGAAGACTGCTAGCGCTCCTGATAGTTGCACGCACTTTCCAGCATTCTGCAAACATTTAGGCGAAAACATGTCGCCGGCCCCTTTGCTACGCTCACGGGTTTCACGCATCCGTGAAGAAGACTTCGGGGCAGGCTCACAAACACGTCCCACTAGTGGTGATGGAAGTAGCATCGCTGGGACTCTGGTGGGACACAGCTCCAACATGTTTTTTTTGAGTGGAGGAGAGCACACGCAGGCATTACGCTACTCGCGAGAGGGGCCATGACACATTCTCGCGCCGTCGAAAGTGCACTTACAACATATTGGTGAGGGGAAGGGGAGGAGGAGGAGGGAGGGGGGATGGCACTCTATTGTTGCGCAGTCCGTGTAGACAGTGCCACCCGCTCAAAACCGCCGAGGGCGCAGTGAGCTGTCGGCGTGCCAGCTTCCCCCCCCCAAACTGGGAGCTGGAAAGCCGCATGGCGACACGTTGATGGCAACGCAATGCAGAGGGAGATGCAAAACGGAACTGTGAAAAAGAATGTCAAAACTGCGCTTAATGGTTATGAAGCAATGGGAAAGTAGCGTACAGGATTAGGCACCACGGGCGAAGAACTCCTGGCCGCACGCGGGGGTGTCACGAGCATCATATACAACGTCCGGGACACCTGTCGTGTCGTCGTGCAAAAGGCAGCAAGCATCTTCTCTGCTTACTCCCTTTTGCGCATGTTTATCTGTAGCTCCCTGCGGCTGACAAGGAAAAACGCGATGCATTCATGATACTGTCGCGCCGTCGTTGGCGCATCCGAAGGAAGGGGGTGGAAAAGACAAAGGAGGAAAATCAACTACATACAGGAAGAAAAAAGACAAGAGATTAGGCTAGAGGGCCGGCGTTCTTCGAAACCTATTTTGGTGGGGCGACAGCGTTCGCGGAGCGACAGGCCTTCACCAACTCGAGAGACACCTATTGTTTGCCCAACGGCGTAAACAGGAGATGGGGAAGGAGGGAGTGCGAGGGGGTGGGGATAAAACGCTCCAGTCCCGTTCACGCGTACCCACAATGACTCCGTGCGCACAATCCTACCTCGCCTTCGATCCCGGCCTCGTTGTTCACCTTTACAAGCACGTAATTGCTCGCACTTCGCTTTGTGCGATCCTCGCTTGAGTTCCATTTAAACGTTTCGAGACACACGCTCTAATCTCGCACAGTAGGACTTTTCGCTTACATGCGTACACCCTCACACACGAATAAAACAGACAAACACGAGGCGTAGACGAAGCTCAAGTGGAGGGAGAGAGGAATATGGGGGCCAACCAAACCACATTCGAGCAAAGGACTCGACGATATTACATGCCTCTATACAGGAATGAGGAGTTCACACAAGCGCGCAGCACACAATTCGTATCACTATTTCCTCAACCTCTCAGGCTCACTGGAGTCAGTGCTCGTGTGCGTGTGCGTGTGTATGCCAGGTGGGAGGGGGAGGAGAGAAAAATAAACTTTCCTAGGCACGAGTGGGGCTGGTGAATATGTGCGGACAGATGCGAAAGAGCACCAAGCAAAGTAATATCTATATATATATATATAGATATAAAAGTGTGGCGTGGCCGAGGGAAAGGACAGGAGTGAAGGTGCCGAGGCGAAACCGAGAAACCAAACAGAGCTCGACCTCTCTCAAAGACACTTCCCCCAGACACACATACACACATGCTCACTATAAAAAGAAGTCGCCGGGGAGCTCTTCACTGTATCTGCGTACATACGTATACGTGTATGTGTGTGTTGCCCAATTGCCGTCGTCGTTCGGTACATATATATTTTAACCTGTACACACAACACTGGTACCCACAACTGCTATACTCTCAGGTACGCGCCCAAAGACAGAAAGAAGAGAGCGGGCATGATCAACTGCGAGGTTTCCGTGCCTCAGTTTTTTTTCTTTTCCGTGTGCCTGTGGCACTGGAAGGGTGGGTGGGGGTTAAAAAACCTACACGGCACGTACCTTACCCACAGACATACTCGTACACAGAATGATTTTGTCGTACTTCTTCGTTTCCTCAGTTGTTTCCATGAAATCATCACATCATGCATATATATATATATATATGTATATTCACATTTAGGACACAAACACACGGCTGGGGTGAGCGGGTATTTGGGGAACGAAAAAAAAAACGGTGTGAGCGTTGGCGGGGAGAAATAAGGGGACATGAAAGAAACAGCTGAGGAATACAGGACGGCGAAGAGACTCTGAGGACGAGAGGAGGCAGCGAAGGGTGGGGGGAGGCGGGGACCGTGAGGGTGAAGGATGGGGTGGTGGTGAGGGGACGGACACATAAGCACACGCATGTCCAGCCACACAGAGAGACACACAACGACAAAAAAGAAGAAATAGGAGAGAGGCGTAGATGGAGGAGACACATTATGTATATATATATATTTGTATGTGTACGAATGTACCATTTTCGCGCCCGTGTGCGTGTGTCTGTGTCTGTGTGCACGAAGGTAAAGGCAGCGGTGGGAAAAAAAGGGATACATAGGGAACGTGACGCTCAAGCCTCCCCCTACTACTAAACACACACACAGACAGAAAGTGGTCAACTACTTACAAGGACACAAGCGCAACACGTGTACACGCTAAAGATCAACAACAACTTCGAGCTATGAGCCAGAGCCCACGTATTACTCAATGTGGGCATTCTCCTTATGCTTAGGCTGCTGTCGAGGGCGATGGGTGGTGCTGGTGACGGCGACCATGTAAGAAAGAGATTGTATGTAGTACATCGGAGAGAGATCGTCTATCAGTTTTATTCCCCTTTGCTTCTTGAACACGAGTGACCTGGTGACGTGCACAAAATGCCAGCAGTACCCCATGGCACAGCTCTTCAGCAGGCATAAAGTAGAAAAAAAACGAATACAGCAATGCACCACGTCGAGACGTTCGTGAGCCTTGTGCAAGAATATCGACAGAAACAGACACACACGCACATGCGCATCGATGCACCAACTTGGGCGAAAACTCCGACACGCCTGGCAGATTCACGTGCGCGTCCTTGGATTGCCATGACGAAGTTTAGAGGAACATGAAGAAAGTAAGATGACGGAGACCTGTACGGAGGGTGAAGGAGCGGGGGGACGGCTGCGGTGTAGATGAGGGCGAGCGGTTCAGGACGCCATCGTTCACAGATGAGTGGCAGCATCACTAACAGCTCACAGAAGCGCACGCCAGCGCTATTCACCGTCGCCGGACGGCGTCGCGCAGTACCGCATGGTATAGCCGTTAACGCGTCCCGTCATGAGCACTTCCGTTGCAAGGGGCGGCACGATCAGTTCACCCTCGTATCGACCTGTTTCCTCCGCTTGCGTGACTTTTCCAGCAACGCCCGGGCCCCACTTCACCGCGCTTGTGCGGCCGACAGAGAAGTAGACATGCATGACGAAGTCGATGGTGTCATTGTAGAAAGCCCAACGCTTCGTCGCTTTGTCGATGATGCGGAAGAGCAGCCCGTTACCACCCTCAAAGCAGGGGCTCACCTCATCGCCCCTGATGCTTGGGGCGCCGTTCTGGTATACTTCTGTCGCCTCACTGACCTCCGGCGACTTCTCAGTGAAACTTGGCCCGGCGCTGTTGCATAACGTCAGAAGCTCGCCGTTGTCCAGCACCAACATCATAGTGCTATCCGAATTACCGTGTTTCGGCAGACTCGCCCCAGAGCGGTCAGTCATAACGCTGCGCCGCCGCTTCAACTCCCCTGAAACCGGCGAGTCCACGCCGCTGAAGAAGACGCTACTCTGCCGGCGCACCTCCCCTGCTGCATCTCGGTGAGTCACCAACTCTAATGCCGGGGCGTCGGCCTGGGCTTCTGTCTCTGAGCGAAGCGTGTCACTCTCCAGCTTCTTGTGGCGGAAGTTGATCACGGCCGATGTGCGGGTGGCCACCGTCAGCATCAAGGAGTTGAGGTAAGCATCGTTGGACGCGAACATCCGACGCGGAGGATTAGGCAAGCAAAAGCATTTGCACGTCTTCTGGAGGAACTTGATCTTCTGATGCTCCGTGTAGGCGCTGAAGTACACTTCCAGCACTTCGGCGACAGGTTCGACACCCGTCGCCACCTCGGTGAAGGTATCCTCCTGCATCACCATCAGATTGTCCTCCTCTACCTTGGAATCGCTGTCGGCGTTGGCGCCCGCGGAGAGCGACGCCAACGGATTCGCGCTGACCCCGCTTTCCTTTGAAGGGAAGACGCGTCCGGGCACGGTGCGCAGTTCGTAAATCTCTATTGATTCCTCAACCCCGTGTAACCGGTGCGGACCAAGGGCCACAAACTCCACCGTACCCTGCTCCTCCTCCGTGAGGGCTCCCACCACGCTCGAGGTGCAGATCACCTGTCCACCACAGCTGACGCTCTCCGTGCGCGCGGCTATATTGACGACGTTGCCGTAGTAATCGTAGCCTTTGGTCACAGTGTCGAAGCGCACCTCCGCCAGACCACTATGGACACCAGCACGAACACGTAGGCCACTCCACGGGCTCAGCCCGCTCTCGCCGGAGTCAGTGCCACCGCTGGGTTTTCCAATCAACTTGTAGGCGTCGTCGATTGCCGTCGAGCCCCAGTCAGCCTGGTGGAGTTCCACCTGTATGTCTCGCGCAAGTTGCACGGCGGTAAACGGCTGTTTGCATGCAATCATGAAGGAATCGCCGATCGTCTTGACCTCGTAGCACCTGTACTTGATAATCAGCTGGCGAACCAGCTTGTGGTGCAGCGTCACCGCACTCGACATGGCCTGCGGCGCTGTCGCCCAGAGCGCCGTGCTGTTCTCGATATCGGTGAATATGAGCGTCACAGGTTCGTTTTCGTCCTTCGGCGCATTGCGGTTGTCGCGGCTGTTACGGGTGCATAAGACGCAGGTGATGACAGCGGCGACCACCGATGCTATGGTGACTACGCCCACGGCCACAGCGGCGATGATAGTGGACTTTGAGCTGCTGCTGTGCACCTCACCAGGGCTGCCACTGGGCGTCTCGCCAGAGCTTCTGCTGTCCTCAACATCGGCTGCGACGTAGCCGACGAGGTCGACAACGTATGGCCCAGCGATCGGTCCATTCGTTTCCCCGACCATGTCCGCGTAGGACCACATGTAGATTCCGCCCGCACCGCCGTTTAAGAAGCCCGTGCACTCCACTTGGTTGCTCCTCGGCGAGTAAGTACATCCCGTACGCTTGAACGGGCCCAGTGTGAGGTCACTTATCTGCAGGACTTGTTGCGTATAGAATGCATCCAAGAGCGCACTCATTGATGGGTTTGCGACATTGTAGCTCAGCATGCTGAGCACGCGCACCGCGAGGAAGCCTCTCATCGACGCTGGTGAGTGGTAGCCTGGCCCAAGGGCAGCTCTGAGAAACTCCACAGACAGCCTCGACACGTCCTGCTTCTTTGGCACCCAGGGTGGCAGATTCGTCACAAAAAGCAGGTGCTCACCGAAGGAGGGGCTGTTGGCGACCGTTTCTTCGATTTGACGGTACCACTGCGTCACTTCATCGAACAGGAGCATCACACGTGCATCCTTGCTCTTTTTCATGTGCTTTTGCAGTGTATCTAAGTCTTTCTGCACCATTCCAGTCAGCAACAGAAGGCCGGATTTCGGAAGGTCTCGCGACGACAGTTCGTCACCAGCACCTAGCGTTTTTACGGATTGCACGGTAACACCGGCCTGCTTCGCGATTCGCTGCAGCGTGCTCTGCATCGCAGTCGCTGAGGCACCGGAGTCCCGCAGCACGGCGTACAAGGCCGGGGCGACGGCCGACTTCGCCACCCACGCTGCCACCGCACCCAACTGCTGCTCGGTAGTCGCCGTCAGGTAGACGACGTTGCTCGCATTTTGGTAAAGAGTCGGCTGCAGAAATACAGGGTCTACCAAAACCTTCTCCACGGGGCTCTTGTCAACGCCTACGGAGGCGGCCCCTATAACGGCTATGGTTGACGAGCTGTCGAGAGCTGCTTTCCAGGCAGTACCAGCTAAACTGTCCAAGGGTCCAATGGTGTCTTTGGTGAAGGGGGTTGAGACCATTGCGGCTGAAATCATGCCATCCATTTGCATGGTCATGTAGTTGGTATTTTCGCCAATGTTGTGATACTTCACGTAAACCGTCCGCACCATCCTGCTGATGTTTAATGCGACATCCGCCGCGTGGCACTCCCATGGCTTCAGCATCAGATTCGCATCAGATAGAGACATCAGTCCGTAGTACGCGCTGGGTTCTCCACTATTCATATTTATTAAGGAGTACAAGAGCACCATGCGACCGCCAACGTTGCACGAGTTGCTGTACGCTCCAAGAACAATATCATCACCGATGGTGTAGACGCGCTGCTTGAACAGTCCGTCGAAATAGAGTTTCTGAGTTGGCAACTCGATCCAAAGAGTGTGGAGCTGCAGCGTCGCCACGGTTGCCCGCGCAGTGATCCAGCCCGCGACAGCTTCTATTCCATCCGCACTGTTTGGGGCCAGTGGTGGGTTGTTTTTTCCGTAGTCTTTTCTGAACTGATACATGGACTTTTCAAAGTTGTTGTCTTCGGGGTGCGGGTTCGTGGAGGACACAATTATGTTGCTAGGAGAGGTCTTTGGGCGCGTTGCAGCAAGGTACTGGGAGGTGGCGGTACGGATTAGCCACGAAGGCATCAGGACTTTGAGGTCGCTGGATCTCTTGATAAGCTCCAGAAACATGCTGTTTGTTTCGCTGCCAGCAGGGAGAAAAAAGAATACGGCAGAGTCACCATCCACAAAATTTTTCAAAAACGTCGCGAACTTTGCGCTATCGTGGGCCCGGGTCACCTCATACGTTACGAGAGTGCCAGTGTAGGCAAGCTCGTCCATGCGCCTCAAAAACTCTTGGTACACCGTAGCGCCGGCACTGTTTTTCCCTTCCGCCGCGCTCGTGTATACGAAGCCAATTTTTGGAGGGGCTCCGTTGACCATTACATACGACAGCAACGCCAACATCTCCGTTGCAGGATCTGCGTTCGTGAAGTACACATTTTTGGTCATACTCCTCGTGTCCAGTACGCCTTCAGAGATGGATGTGACGAGTGTGCAGCTGGTGGAAGATGATGTTTCCACTACACTGTTGAGAAGTTTGTCGGGGAGAATGGACATGTACACATTCAGCGTATTCTGCAAGCCGTCCGTTGGCACCCACACGAAAGGATCGGCCAAGCTCTCGCGCGCGCAAATAATCGAGGCCATTTGGGCAGTCACATCTGCGGCGCTCAGTGCGGCAGTGGACGACTCGGCCGACTGTAGAAGAGCGCATTCGACATCAAACGAAGCGCGTAGGCTGCCATCCTGAGCCGACACGGGCGCACAGAGGACGAGCAGCAGCAACAGCAGGATCACAGCCGTAACGGGTGAATGCGTGCTGCTGCCTTTGCAGCGATTCATCACGAGCCGTGGCGGTTGCCACATGAGTGAGGGAGAAGTGGAGGCGGTAGAGTGGAGGGGACGGAAAGGGCAAGCGAAAGGCCCGCGGAGGGACAATGCACAAAAGAAAAGATGACAGACAAGAAAAAAAACCGGGAGGGGACGACACTCAACAGACCGAAACAGCACCCACTACGGGAGGCGCGGAAAGGGAAGGGAAAGGAACGCACACACACACACACACACACCCACGTACGCATGCACGCACTCAAAAAGCAAGGAAAAGAAAATGGTGAAAAAAAGTTCACAAAAAGAAGAGAAACCGATCCAAAGACGAAAAGAGTTCCACCGCAACAAGAACAGTAAAAGGAGAAGGATGCGATGGCTGTCAAAGCCGTCAAAATATGTGTGTGGAGACGTGCCCGTGCACTGGTGCAGCAGGGACCGCGATGTGTGTGTGTGTGTGTGTGTGTCGAGAGAGAGAGAGAGAGGGAGCAGCACAAAAAGCGAAAGAGGCACTGTCCTTTTCACATACTCGTTTTCGTTACGAAAACAAAAAAAAAACGGAGAACGCGGTAGAGAGATGCGCCGACAGCAGTAGGGCTGTACATACACTTTTCGTTGTGGCACCAATCTCTCTCCCGTTTTTTCCGGTCTTCTCGTTCACCCAGGCACTCACTCACTCACACACTCACACAGGAACAGAAAACAAAAAAAAAACTGAAAAGAAAACGAGCTCGCGGAGGTCGTTCGGGTAGCGAGAGGTCCTTCTCTGACAGGGCGCAGGAGAAGATGAGTGGGCGAGAGGTGGAAGGTAGAAACGGCGTGAAAGGGGAAAAGGGAAGAGGGGGAGGGCAGAGATGAGCGATGGAAAGGGCCAAAAATGTAGATTACAGTGGCATGTCTGAAGAGGTGTGCGCGTGTTGGCGTTCTACTACCACAGGGGGTATTCGATGCCGCCCACCCCTGCCCACTTCAAGACTACTGGTTGCCGAGACGACTACCAGTGTGCACAAGGATAGTGCATTGTCTCCCATCCTTTGCCCCCCCTTTTTCGCCCTTTGAGGTTATCCTATTTCGCTTGCGCTACACACTACGCGTGCGGCTTTGCCCACAACGTTAGATGATGCGGAGCGCATTTGGCGGCAGAGGAGAGTCAGGGAAGGCGAGGGGCTCTATCTCCAGTTCACGTGGAGGCCCCTCCCCCTCCTAGAGGGCTCTCTCTCTCCCAAGAGACGGAGTTTCCCTGTTTTTTTTCGTGTCCTTTCGTTTTTGGTTGTTGTTGCTCGTCTGGTGCGTTCCGCAGTTTTGCGTTAGTGACAGAGGGAAGAAAGGCCACAGTTCAAGCTACAGGGCGTCGAATGCCGATGCAGTGCTGCATAGTAGTATACATCCAATATGGGCTGATAAACGAAACGAACAACATCTTCAGCAGCAGAGATTGCAGTAAGAGGGTGATAGGTGAGTACGCTTGAAACAGAAAAAGCAGGGGCCCTTGCCCTGTTGCCTCGCTCACTCGGCATCGTGAGATCGGGCTATATCATCGATGATGCGACGAAGCAGGCAATTGTACCGGCTTTCCAGGATCTCCTCTCCGTCGCTGCGTCGCGGCTGCGCAGCTGAGTGTGCCGATGCCGCCGCCGCTGCCGTCGTCGTCTGAGCAGGATGGGAAAAAAGCTCGAGCACTAAGTCCCGGTTTGGCTCACTCATCGGTAGCGTGTAAACAGACTGTTTGCTGTCGCCGGAGGGGGCTGTTCTGACCCCCGATGCACCTGCCTGCGTGTAGTAATGCCGTACCCACGCGCATGTGTCGTAGTATTGCTGGGGAACCTTGGCCATTGCGAAGGTCCGTGATGCTTGCAGGTGGAGTAGTGCACACGCATACACACACACACCACCGCTTCAACGTTGTGGGGGCAACCAGGCGTGTAGCTGAGCAAGGTAAAGAAAAAGAGAAAGTCGTTGTAAAGCTGAAATTATGCCCTCGACAACAGAAAGCTGTGCACTTCGCACTACACGTGTCCCTCCCCCTCTTCTTCTTTCGAAATAGCTGAAAAAAGGCTGATCGAACAACCAAAAAAAAACGTCTTGCACTCTACACACAGCAGTCGCGTTGCCGCTTTTCCTTTGCCTCTCTTGCGTCCCACGTGATGATGACAGATTAACAAACGGTGCGGCTCTGCCCGCTTATGTATTTTTGATGTGTTCGAGAGACCAGTCGGCAAGATGACTGCTGGAGGGAGGAGCTACTGAGGCGTAGGAGTGCTACAGCAGCAGCAGCGACACTGGAGTCAAGGAGAAGACGGGTCACTTTTTCGTGGAGATCGAAATGCTTACGCACAGTGAAAGGCGTCAGGAGGAGGAGGGGGAGGGAGAGCGGGGGGTTGATATCGCGTGAAGAGAGACACGAAAAATACGAGTCCTAAACGGCCCCACCAGTTGAATGTCTTTTTTGTTTCTTTAAAATGGACGCCATGCGGCTTGTCTTCGCGGACATTGCAGCCGAGGGGGATGGCCAGGGGAAGCACGCCGCGCACGTGGTCGTTCCTTGCCTCAAGCGAGAGCAGCAACACTGGGTTCCATACATATAGAGTCGTTTTGGTTTTTGCTATGCTAGTTCTCTCGATTTCTCACGCGCTTCCTGAGTGAGCTTGCATAGTAAGGGAATGCATAACAGCTGCAACCTCCCCGAAAACACCCACAGATAGGGAGGCGTTTAACTTCGACATGCAACACGCAACTATGCGAATACACACACACACACACAAAAACACACGTACACGCACGAGAGAGGGCATGGCCACCACCAACAGCAACAGACAGTACAACGAAAGCCAAAAAAAAACAGTGCACGGGATAAAAAGGACACGTGTACATGAATATGAAAGAGATGTGCGGCCTTTTTCCTGTTTTTTTTTGTTGTTATTGCTGGCTTAAATTCGACAATCAACGCCAATGAAGAGGAAAGGGGAGGGGGCAATAACACAAGATACGCCGCCAGAGGTGAGAGGCGCAAGTCAACCATTGGATTGGTATGCACACGAGAGACGAGGGAGAGAAACGCGTATGTGTGTTGGGGGGGGGGGGCGATGCGCTCATGTAGCCCATCTCTTCCTACCTCCGCACTTGCTCTCGTGCTTATGCGTGGGCATTTCTGGCCATGGCAGTCCACAATTTATGCACACACACACACACCTCCTGGTCACAGAAGCACACGGGCCAGGGTGGAGGCGGGCGGCGTGAGTGACAAGTTGTCTCAGAAAACAAGTCCTGGGGATGGGGAGAAGAAGCGAAGGGGGATTGGGGGTCGGATGGACTCGCCAGCGTGCTTATTGACAGAGCAAGATGAGGCAACAGACAAGAGTGACGAGGCATACACGTACACACACACACACGATTCTACTCCCCAGAGAGTTGCTTCGAAGGCAAAGGACACGCCGACGGGAAAACACTCACCCCCCTAGTGAGTAGTGAGAAGGGACGCAGGTGGGATGGGGGAGGAGGACGCCCGTGTCCCGGTAGTTTTTTTCGGCTGGCGCATTTCCATCTCCTGCTCACCTGCAAACTCCATTCCGCACCTCTGCCTGCCCCCTCCCCCACTCCTCAGGCTTCCATGCCCCTCCCCCTCCCTGGCCCTTCGCTCTCACCTCTCTCACCCGCGCAGCCTCTGCTTACCGTGCTGCTGAAGGCATTGTAACACACACCTTTATTGGAACGGGCACAGTGCACGCACAAGTCAGAAAATGTGAAACCAAACAACAAGGGAGAAGCGGTAACACGCTCTGTGCTCTAGTGGACAGACATGAAGACTTTGGAGGTGGGGAACTCAATCGTGCGCCCGCCCTCCGTGTGCGAGGGACGGTCCAGCAGCAGACGCGGCAGGAAATCCGTGAGGTCTTGCTGCTGTCCGTACAACTTTGACATAGAATCTGAAGTGCCGCAGACGCGGACTGGATTGGAGTCAGCGTGCTGGTGCGAGGAACGGCGGAGGGTGTTGCAGTACTGCACTGCGGGATAGATGTCGGCGTCACCAGAGAGCAGCACTACCTGCTGGAATTGCCGGCGGTCTTGGAAGAGCTCGATCAAGCACGTGGCGGTGGCGACGTCCACGCCGGTCTGAACCCACACATGACCAGGCCCGTCCTCCGTGAACCCGCGCTGGCGCTTCATGCCCCCCACCAGCTTCGCAACAACATTTGGCAGGGAACGGCCGCTGTTCATTTCGTCCGTCAAGTAGCGCTTCCGCAAGGAAGTCTCGCGAAACGCGTGTTTGCGGTGAGCCAGCGGCATGGACGTCTCCACGAAATCCGTGAAGGCGGCGGTGTCCGTGTCGAACCAGAACGCGAAAGGCTCGCACTGGAAGATGTCACCGATGTACTCGATGGTGTAGAGCAGTGCTTCGGTGATGTATCGGTAGTAGGCAGGATCGCTGCGGTTGCGACGAACCACGACGCAACGCTCAAAATAGGACCCGTCCACGACGATTGCCACTCGCCCGTCCCTCTTCGGCCCCTCCTGAGGAATGTAAGGGGGCACCACAGGCGCGCACGAGACGACCGCGCGAGGACGAGGCTCGTCACTGCGATTGCTCGCGTCGTCTTCGGAATTACGCGGCGTAGCCGAGTTATTTGATTGGTCGGCACTGCACGGGTCGTGCTCGCTGGGCAGAGAGGCCGAACCCTCCTCCGAGACGCGGTCGTGCGCCACAGGCGCCATGTAAGGCTGGTGGCAGTGCACTGTCTCGTGATTGCGGCCGCAGTTGTCGCAGTGCACGTTGTCGCATACGCCAGCGGTGTGGCCCTTCACATGGCAGAGGTTACACACCACCTCTGGGCAATGTGCAACGAAGTGACCAGGGCGATGACACATCCGGCACAGCTGACCCTGCGGGCAGTTCGCGGCCTCGTGGCCCGGCTCGTTGCACTGGTAGCACACACGCCCCTTGGAGCGCATGGGGCACTCCGATGAGCGGTGCCCTGAGTGTGAGCAGTGGAAGCAGTGCGGCTTGCTGTGGCAGATTTGGGAGCTGTGTCCGAAGGTGCCGCAGTTGTAGCAGCGCGTCTGCGGGCAGGTCGTCATAATGTGGCCGAGCTGGTGGCACTGGTAGCACTCCAGAGCCTGGTAGCGCACGGGGCAATTGGCCTGGATGTGGCGCGACGAGCCGCAATTGCGGCAGACGGACCAGCGGTACTCCTCATCGAGGTTGACCTCCTCGCGCGGCGCTCCCTCGACCGAGCGCACTCGCTTCGAAGCGTCTTGGGGGCAGTCGCGCCGGTAGTGGCCCAGCCGATTGCACAGATTGCACTTGATCTTGGGACAGTTGCGGCGGAGATGGCCGCGCGTCTTGCAGTTGTTACACACAACCGCGCCAGCAGTAGAGTTGGAAGACGTGTTTTGGGCGGTGATACCGGAGGTCAAGTAGGTCGCAGGCTGCGTGCCGACCGGCGACTCCTCAATCGGCAGCAGCGCCGGCGGTGGAGCCGGTGGCATAGACGGGGATGAAGAATTCATGAAAGAGGAAGGGAGACGCAGTACGAAAGGCGTATGCACGCAAACAGAGGCTGCTTTGTTTTTTTCTCCCTGTTAGCGAGCGCGATGCGGTGGAGTCAAAGACGGCAGAACACACGTGCACAACCACACGAGCACACACACACACAGTTGAAAAGAATAACCGTACGCGAAAAGACACCCACACAGATGCGCCGTAGCCAACTTGAGTGCCACGCAGCAACGGTCGCTGCGGTCAACCCTCCCCTCAAAAGAAAAAGGGAAGTCAGACAGCGAAGTGGTAGATGCAACAGAGGTGGAGAGGGGAGAGCGCTAGCAAGACGATCTGGCGGGACTCTGGTGCCGAGCTGAATGGATTCCTTATCGCGCAGGCGCTCTATTGGATGTTGCCGGTGCAGCGAGTGATGTGGATACACAAAGAAGAGCTTCAGTAAGAGGGAGGAGTACAAAACCACAGTAAAACGGTATACACGCAAAAAAGGGGGAAAGGGAAAGATGTCGGAGCTGGTGCACGACGCATAGCGCTAGAGTAACAACTTGGCCCAATATACATAGATACATATATCCATATACATATATAGAGAGAGAGGGCGAGAGAGCGGTAAAAGATGTACGGTTTGTGTGTGGGTGGAGGGTGGGAGATGGTAGAACGATGGCGGAGGGTTCGTGCACGCGTCACGTCGTGGTACACGGATTTTTAGCGTTTACGCGTCAGAGAAGCGTGAGAGAGGCAGACATACAGAGAGGGATAAAGACGGTGAGAGAGGAGGTTAACAAGGAGCAGAGCGAGTAGGCATGACCGCATTGACGGCACCCGGATTTCGAAAACAGACGCGCACTTCCCCACCGGAGCACTTGACACACCGTCTATCATGCGGGCGTTGGTGCGCTACTCTCATGCGCATAATGAGCCGTGAGAGGTGACCTTACTGATGGTCCATGTGCCTCACTTCCCAGTTGAGATAGAGAAGCTGTCGTTTGTTTTGTGTGCAGTGCTGCCAAGCTGCGTGTTACGCGTGGGCGACACACTGCACGGGGACCGGTGAAGGGAGCAAAGCTCAAAGCAGTTAACGAATATGAGTACGTGGAGGGAGGGAGGGGATGGGGAGTGACGGTGGGTGTTCCACCTGCCACCAGCAGAGAAACGTGGCAAACGTCTAGGTGGTGTTGCACACGCAGACACACGCACTCGCACATCGGCGGCGGTGGTGGATGAGGTCTCTCAGTCGAGCCACTGAAAGAAAGAGCACTGGCGATTAGCACACGTGAGGAAGCGCTTGCCTCGCGAAGCTTCTTTGCGTGAAACGAACTGCTTCGCTGGTGCGCCGCACCCACACACGGTATCGACTCCGCCACTGGACGTGTTGGTCGCTGCCGCATCAGCACCATGGCCACCACGCTGCCCACCTCCCCGTACGCTGCGACGTGCGGAAGAAGGCTTCACAGAGGGCAGCGTGTACGTTCCTGAGGCGGTGGAGGCTACAGAGGCGGCGCTGTTCGGCGCCGCAGACGCGTTTGGATCGCCCGTTGGCATCCCCTTCACAGTTATGTAATCCTTGATGCGTGCGTCGCATCTAACGCAGATGGCGTCGAGCATGTTCAGCCCCGGCACCCCTTGACGTCCGCTAAAGTCGAACGTGAGGAGCACTGCGCTGCACGCGGGGCAGCGCTGGGAGGGACTCGGCTTCACGGAGGCCGCCGCTGGCAGCGAGACGCGCAGGTGGCACGAGGGGTAGCCCCTACACGACAGGAAAAAGCCCTTCGCTCCAGAGCGTAGGCGCAGCTCGTGCTGGCAGCACGCGATGCACGTGGTGATGCCAATCGCTTCGAGTCCTTTCGCCAAGGGGCAGTCAGCAGTGCACTGGAAGCAGCGGAACTCGGCCGCGGCTTCGACGTCGGGAAAGGGAGCGGCTGCACTGGCAGCACCTTTGGCGCTCACGCTCCATGCCTTCGGTGGGCTTCCGAAGCAGTGCGGGCAGACGTGGTAGGAGGTTTGCTTCTCGCGGTTTGCAACGCGCAGCGCGAGGAACCCGCACAGTGGACACGTGTGCGGTGGGCTCACCGGCTCCAGGGTGTTGAGGCGGCCGTTTGGCACCCGATGCATCTTGTTGCACGCATGGCAGCGCACGCTCCACACCTCGCGATCACGCTCGCCGGCGCGCTCGACGAGGTCCATGGGCCCGCCACACGTCCCGCATGGGATGAAGTTGGCCTTTACCACCGTCGCCTCGACGGCGCACGCGTCTGTCTCTACCGCTGGCTGCAAATACCGCTTCAGCTCCTCGTAAAATGCGTTGGTGTTCGCCATGAGGCGGCTAAATATCTCCTCGTAGAGCTGCACCGCTGCCGCCACCACCTGCTCCTTTGTTGCAGCGCCGTTGGCGATGTCGCCCATCGCAAGCTCCATCTGCGCCCGCAGCTGTGGCTGCAGCAGGCTGGCCAAGCCGAGGGACTCATAGGCAGAGGCCAGGGCAATTCCCAGCGTCGTTGGCACCAGTGACTGACCCTCCCGCCTCACATACTCGCGATCCAGGACGGTCTTGATGTGCTGCGCAATGGTGGCGTCCGTCCCAATCCCGTTGCTGTCCATCAGCGAGATGAGATGCGTCTCCGTCAGGTGGGGTGGGGCTGAGGTGCAGCCCTTCTTGAGCGGCACGGCTGTCGGCTGGAACATGTCGCCTATCTGGTAGTTCGGGATGCACGTATTGTTCCACCGCTCGTAGGGGAAGATGTCCAGCCAACCACGCTGCAGGATCGTTGTCCCGCCGGCGGAGAACAGCTCCCCGCCAAACTCCGCCGATACCTGCGTCGTCGCGGCCACTGCGTCGGGGGAGAGCGAGGCGAGAAAGTGACGCACAATCAGGTTGTACAGCCTGCCACGCTCATCCTGCGTCGCGTTCCACGCCTTGGTTGGGTGAATGGGCGGGTGCGCCTTGTCGTCGTGACCGCCGCGGAGCGGCGGGCGCACGTGCGTGGCGATATCGGCCAGCATGGCTGTCGCATACTCGGCCACGTCGGCGTTTGCGGTTTGCACTCGAACCAGCTCTAGCAGCTCGCTCTCTTGAAACGTGTAAGAGTCCGTCTCCGTGCGTGGGTATGAGATCAGCCCTTCCTGATACAGAGACTCCGCCAGCGTCATGCACCGCTCAGAGGTGATGCGGAGGTGCGTTGCGGCCAATTTCTGCATGACGACGGTGGCCAGGGGCACCGGCGGTCGTCGGTGACTTGGACGCTGTTGCACGTTGGTGATGCGGCCCTTATGCCCGTCTGCCGCCGCCGCCTGCAGCATATCCTCATAGATCAAGGTGGCCGCCACCTGATCGTACATGGAGCCGCGACTGCTGTGGAACTTGGTGTCGCCATGTTGCAGTTGAAGGGTGAAGAAGTCCTCCGGGACAAAGCCCTGCTGCTGCCAGTAGCGACGCACCACAAAGCCGAGGGTAGGGAACTGGCAGGGGCCAAAGCTCAGTACCCCTGGTATGGCGGCGAACAGGTGGCGAAACTTCACCGTCTGATAACGGGTAAAGGCCGCCCCGATGCGCAGATCCATCTCCTGCCGCGCTTCCACCGCGTCCGAGAGGCGCTTGTCCGGCAGTTTGAGGTTGTGCACGGCGTTCAGCAAGTCACGTGCGGTGAGGGCGGAGAAGTGGGCTCGCTTCACCTGCACCTGTGGCCGCTTGCTCTGCACCACCTGCATCACCTCAAAGCAGATGTTCTCGCCTTCCCGGTCGCAGTCCAGCCATAGGACGAGCGTCTCGGCTCGGCTGGCGAGTGCTTCGAGGTTCTTTTTCACCGGCTCGAGATCGGCGCGCACGTACTTGGTGATCGGCGCCGAGAAGAGCCCCTGAAACGGGTAGGTGGACCAGTTCTTAGTGTTGGGTGGGAACTGGTCCTCCATGAGGTGACCCGCCACCGATGTGACCAGCATCGTCTTACCCTCAAATTTAAACTCGTAGACTGGGTTAAAGCGAGACTGCGATTGTGCCGTGCGGCAGTTACCGCCCGAGAGGCTCTGCGCCATTTCCTTGGCAACGCTGGGCTTCTCGGCGACATTGAGCCACGTTGGCATCTCCCCTCCCCCTCCAGTATTCGTGTCGACGTGTGAATGGGCGTGTCTGAGTGCGCGCGTCTATGCGTGCGTCTCTGTATGCCTTTTATGGTGCCCCTCTCCCTCACATGTAAAGGCTTCTATGAAACCACCAACAACAAAGAAAGAGGTGGAGGAGCGGGCCACCAGCTGCCGCCATTCAAGAGCTGTCTTTCGCGGCGTCAGCGGATCCTTTGACGAGGTGCACACGCACAATAAGCCGGCGCGACACTTCCAAGGAAGGGAGATGTAGGGGCTGCGAGAGTGGGGTCGACTCACGTTAGGGCGACACAGCGAGTCGCCCCTTCCGCAGACACTCGTCTAATGCAGCAGAAGCGTGCGTTTTGTTTGGTGGGGTGGCTCGGCTGCGTGCGTCTCTTCTCACCCGCACCGGCCACTATGCTCGAGCGTGAAAGTACCTGAGTCACACGTGGCAGAGAAGCAGACGAGACGGCAACGACGTAAGCACGGAGAGTGGACGTGGGAAAGAGGGGAGGAGGGGTGGTGGTAGAGAGGAGTAGAGGATGCAGAGGAGGCTATCACGCATAGATGTGCCTTGGCAACGACAGTCCGAAGCCTTGTTCTGTTTGATCCGTCCGCCCTCCCATCTTCCTGGATTCCTTTCCTACCCTCCGCAGACCTCACCACGGTGCCCACAGGAGGAGAATCTCGCCATGAAAGCAGAGCGGAGGGCTCAGAAGCGAGGAGTTGGAGGAGCACCAACGATTAGACGGGGGTGGGGTGGGGTGAGGGGAAGAACGTAGAGAGGGCTGGTTGGAGAAAAAGGCCAGCTACCACGGCGGGCGCACGAGTGCCGGCTGTCCCACGTCCTTCGCTACCACAGGAACGGTGGGTGCGTGTGTGTGTGTGTGTGTGTGAGGGAGGGCAGAGAGAGAGACTACAGCAGCGACCTTCACGCTCTTCCGCTCCCGCCTGAGTACGCGAGAAGACCAACAGGGCGAGAGAGCGAGAGCGAGGGCCGCTGTCTGTACTGTGCTTTCCCCCGCAGGCGCCTGTTGGATTCTTTTTCGTTCTTGTAAACTCTTTTTTTTCGAGTTGTTGTTTCTTCTCGACGCTGCTTTACAGAGCTAGAGGTACACAGCCAAGCACACACACACCACACACACACGCACGCACAGCAAAAAAGTAAAGTGCACCGCAAAAAAAAAACAAATAAACAAAACACGAAAGGAAGCGACGAGTCAGCGATTTGAGAAGATCCTGAGCGCATGTGCTCGGGCACGTGTGCTACCGAGTACGCATACATGGCGCCGCAAATTCTGTGCTCCTATTTTCTCCTTCATCTTTCGGATGCCGTGTTGTTGTTGTTTTCTCCCTTCCGTGGCTCTTCATTTTTTTCTTTTTCGCTTTCCTTTGTCGCGTGTGTTTGGTGCTGCTGCAGGCGCATGTGTGAGCGTATCGTGCGCGCTGCCGCCTCCCGCCCGCCCCCTTTTTCCTCCACACACACACACACACACACACACGCTATCCTTGAAAACCAAAACTACGAAACGGACAAGCAAAAAAAAAGTGAAAAAAAAACAGAAAAAAGAAGAAAAAACAGAAGAGAAGGCAGAGGAAAACACGCCAGCATACCAGTCCACGCCGTCACATAAAAGTGCGAACTGCCAACGACGACTACAGACCATTCAGCGCGCCATCGACGCACTCGCGACGTTTCGAGACAGAAACAGGAAAACCTACTGAAAAGGCAAACACCAAGTCTTGAGAGAGGAGGAGAAGGAGGAGGGACGAAGAGGCACCCAACCAAGACACGCACGCAGACATCATCATCAGCAACGCGCGATACAAAGAAACGACGAAGAAAAAAGCACTAGTGGGTGGGAGGGAGGGAGCCATCAAATCGGAGGAAGGAACATCAAGAGATCCATCGAGGCATCCACCGCCCCTCCCTTTTTCTGTTTTGGCGTACGTCAATAATGCTGCTTTTCTTACATTCTCATTTTTTTTTCGTCGTAGCCATTATGCTCTCTCTATCGGTTCTGTCGAATTTCCCCCATCCCCCTCCTTTTCACTGCTGCGTCGTTAGTGTGCTTACTCTGTGCTCCCATGTGATACGGCTCCCTTTCCCCACCCCCTCCTCTTCCGCGCACGTCCTGTTGCATCTTGACCACGGCCGCAAGTCATACGCGCAGCACACAAGAGGAGTGGGAAGGGGAGAGAACGAAAGAAAAGCACACACACACACAAAGAAATGGGGGAGGTTGCTTCGCTTTGTGAGGCAGCCAAACGTGCGACGGGCACGTCCTCCCATCAGGACAGCGGAGGCAGACACAGAGATGTGAGGAGAGAGAGAAAAAAAGCGGAGATGTGGTTGAAGGGTGGTGGTGGTGGTTGGGGGACTCGTGCAGACTTGAGCCTCAAACAAAGTCAGCCTGAAAACGTAAACCACAACGAAAAGGTAAAAGAAAAAGGAAAGGAAATGCTCCACTATGAGATACGGGAGAGATACAGGAAACAAATGCGTGTGTCTGCACTCAGGTGAGGCGATCTCCCCCTCCCACGAAAAGAAGGAGACCTATAGACATTGCACATGAAACCGTGTGTGTGGCTGC
This sequence comes from Leishmania mexicana MHOM/GT/2001/U1103, assembly GCF_000234665.1. Taxonomy (NCBI): domain Eukaryota; phylum Euglenozoa; class Kinetoplastea; order Trypanosomatida; family Trypanosomatidae; genus Leishmania; species Leishmania mexicana. The sequence goes on from NC_018324.1 coordinate 1,264,386, forward strand.
ATCTGCGTATCGACCTTGGCGTGCGCGTTGTATGATGTGTCAAGCTTGTGTGTGTGTGTGGTCTCTGTGTATGCCTGTCTGTCTGTCTCTCTTTTATGGACGCGTGTATCGATGCTGCGCTTGCTTTTTCCGGTTGACCCTGACATACATACAGCCACACTCACTCACTCACCCACCCACCCACTCACACAGAAAAACAACAACAAACAATGAAGCAAGAGCGAGATCAAACGACAGACGAAACGTACGAGGGAACGCCGGTGTAGCGAGGAGAGGCAAACAGCGACACCAAAGGAAATCATAAAACACGCACAAGAAGAGGGAGCAAAAGCGAAGCACAAACAACACCGCAACCACAACGAAAAAAAGGAACGCAGTCGTCTTTTCTTCCGCATCGTACAAAATCCCACACAGCCGCCACCTCTCCCGTTTCACAGAGGCGCCCACCGACACGGTCTTGTCCTTCTTTTCTTTGTTGGTGTGCCCTTTCGCCTCCGCGACGCCGTGTGCCGATGGGTGTGCAATGTATGCACTTCTACTCGCGACCCGCACCCCAAGCTGAAGAGCCACGTCGACACCCGAACACATACACAAAGACTCACCGTCATCGACACCCGCATCTCCACGGGGCACAGCTCTAAGACACGAGTCGGCAGCGCTTCTAGGGAGCCAGAGAAAAAGGTGCATGCGTGCTGTTGAGAAGTTCTATGTCGCTCCGTGCGCGCACGACATCGCCTGGGGATCCCCGCATTCGTGCGTGCTTTTGTGCGTTTCGGCCGGCGCGCGTGCTTCGGTCGAGAGAACAGAGAGGGCGAGAGAGCAAAGTGCGGAGGCGTGGAGACGGTGGGGAGGGGGGTGGAGGGATGCGACGAGAGAGAAATACCGAAGGAAAGAAAAGAGGGGCGTGGGTGCGTTACGGCTGTGGTTGCATGTGTGCACGTTGCTAGCGAGGCAGCGAACATGGCGGCACGCATCATCACTCCCACAGCCAGAGCGCGACTTGGACAGGGTTAATGCCACACCGCCATCGCCACCTCTTGCTGTTGGTGCTTCCAGACAGAAAACAGCAGTGCACTACCTTACAGCTGGTCATCCGTCCACAAATTGAGGTTCTCGCGGAGGAGGCGCACAATGGTGTTGGACTCGTGGTAAGCCTCATCGTCGAGCGTCTCGAGCTCCGTCACGGCCTCGTCGTAAGCCTGACGAGCCAGCTGGAAGCCCTTCTCGTGCTCCTTCATGATTTCGTAGTAAAACACAGAGAAGTTCAGCGCCAGACCGAGGCGGATCGGGTGCGTCGGAGCGAGGGAAGAGTTCGCGACGTCCGTAGCCTTTTGGTAGGCGTTCAGGGCGGCCTGCCGCTGGCCATCACCGGAGTCGATCTCGGCGTAGTAGCGGTGGTAGTCGCCCTTCATCTTGAGGTAGAAGACCTTCGCCTCGCCGCCCTGGGCGGCCGGGATGAGGTAGGTGTCGAGAAGACTGAGCAGGTCGTCGCAGAGCGGGGAGAGCTCCGCCTCTAACTCCCTCCGCATGTTCACCACGAAGGGCAGTGTGGCGCTGTTCTCCTTGGCGTTCTCCCGACTCTCGATAGAGGTAATGACGCGCCACGCGTTGCGGCGCGGCGTGATCACGTTCTTGTACGCCACCGACAGCAGGTTACGCTCCTCCGTGTCGAGCTCACTGTTCAGCCGCACGTACTTGCGAATGCAGAGCAGCATTTCATCAAAGCGCTCTGCCTCCTCGGCCAACTTGGCCATATAGATGAGTTCCGCGAGGTCATCGGGAAGCTTGATGTCACTCGGCTTGGGGACCACCTCGTCTTGGATGGCGACGTTCTTCCACTTGATCGTCTCCGTCATTATGCCAGAGGGAAGGGAATAAGCTTGTAGTCCTTAGCGTGTTTTGCTGTTGGAGAGAGGGAGGGGTGGGGGTGGACTCGCTGGACAGTCGCAGGCGTGTGTGCGTGTGTGCAGACTAAGCGTCGTGAGAGGAGACAAAAGCAAAGAAAGGAAAGACCGAGTTGATGAAGGGCAAGTCGGGGGGCGGGGTAAAGCGCGGGCAGGAGGTATGATGGCAGTGTATACGTGCACGGCAATTCCTTTGAGCGAAAATGAGGAGGGAGGGAGTGGGGGAGGCGGGGCGGAGTCGTTGGAGGAGGAAACGAGAGCTCGAGTAAGACCGTGTGCCCCCTATACCGTCGCTGGCGGCGTGTGTGTGTGTGTGTGCGTGCGTGCGTGCGTCGGTGACGCATCTTCACACAGAGGGCGCACAGACAAATCCTACGAGGAAGCACTCAGACGGCACAGAGGCGCATTCCCGTGCCATGTCCCTCAAGGCGAGAGGCAGGAGACGAGTAAGCAGAAGAGAAGCGGCCGCTTCGTCGGTGAGTCGGTTCTGTTTTCGGCTTCGAAACGGAGAGGAGAGAAAAAAAGAAGGAGAAACACATGTGGAGCGCGTATACGTACATGGGCGCCTGAAAGTCACAGAGGACAGTCACACACACATACACACACACACACACACATATACGGAAAGGAGCTTGCGCACACGAGAGGAATTTCTGTTACGCACACACTGTGTGTCATTGGTTACCGGGCTAACTGCACGAGACGAGTGTGCAGGTCCTCTGCCTGTTGGCTTTGGCTTCTCAGCATGCTAATAACGTCACTGTAGGCGCTATCGTGGAGTACAGTGCCGCTGGCGGGGATGGTGGCCGGCTCACCTTCAAGGGTTATTGTGCGCCCTCTGGCTCGCGAGACACGGTACAGCTCTGCTTCTTTTTCTACCAGTGTAGTCATCAGCTTTCGGCGAAGGCGGTCTGCCCGTGCCGCCTCGTTGGTGCACTGCTTCTTGTACGCCTTCAGTTCGCGTCGCAGCTCTCTCACCTTGAGAGCGGAGACTTCCTCCACATCACGCAGCTGGGATTCGCACAGCAGGGCAGCATGACGGTGACTCTGCGCCTCCTCTGTCGCGTTCGCCAAGCGCATGGTCAGCTGTTGCACCTGCAATGCTACCTCCTCGTGATTCATGAGTGCCTTGTTGAGTGCATCTAGCTGCTGTCGAGCGACGGCAAGCTGATCGGCAATGCTCTGCCTCTCACAGGTCAGCCACGCCTCTTGCTGGGCAGCGGTATCCAGCTGACTCTGAGACTGCTGCAGCTTCGCCGCCAGGCTATCGTGGCGCGCCTGCAGCGCCTGCAGAGCTTGTTGGCCCTCGCGTAGCTCGTCATCCATTTTCTCGAGACGCCATTGAAGCCGCGTGTTTTCCTCCTTGAGGGCGGCCTGCGCGCGACGCAGCGCGCTCGCCTCCACCACTGATGCGTTGCGCGCCTGCGTCACCTGCTCCTCTGCACTCGCTTGCATCTTACGGTAAAGAGATCGTTCCTCTGCCAGATTGTTCTGTGCCGTGGCAAGGCCCGCTGTGAGAGATGCAACGCGCTCGTGCAACTCCTCCCGCACCTCTGCTGCATCCTGCGCCACCTGGGCCATCTGCGCCTGGTGGTCGGCTTTGAGCTGGGCGAGCCGGCGGCGCGCTTCTTCCGCTTCAGCACGAAGCTCCTCGACCTGGTGTTGCGCCACCGTGGCCGCCGTCGAGTAGCGCTCCTTGAGTAGAGCCGCTTCGTTCTGCAGCTCGGTCGAACGCCGCACTGCCGCTCGCATTTCGGCCACGTCCGCTTCCATGGCGCGGCAACGCTGCTCCAATTCGAGGTTGCGGCTCTGCTGCTCGCGTAGTGCGTTGTGAGCTGTCATCAGCTGCTGGCTGTGCCGCTCCCGATCCTCCAGCAGCTGTGCATGCATGGTGGCGCACCGCTCCTCCAGCTCCAGCGTTTGCCTCCGCGCTTCGCGCAACCGTTGCCCGTCCGCCGCCGTCTCGACACGCTTGATCATGTCCTCCAGCTGCTGCTTTAGCTGTTGCACCTCTTGTTCATGCTCCAGCGACGCATCTAGTGCGCTCTGATGCGCACTGGCGACTTGGGACTTGAGGTGCTCCATTGCGATGGTGGCAGCGTGGTGCCGCTCTCGAAACCCTGCCGCGTCGCTCGCCTCTTTCTTCAGCTCTAAGATCTCTTTGCGCTGCTGTTCCTCGCGCGCCGCCACCTCGTCCAGCTGCCGCTGCTTGCGTTCGCATACTGCCTTGGTGTTCTTGAGCTCCAGCGAGAGCGCGTTGTACTTGCCAGTCAAAGTGGAGAAGTTCTCCTGGAACTCCGCACATGTCTGCAGGAGCTCGGCGTACGATGCCATGACGAAGCGGAGAGAGTAGGGTGAGCAGTTGAAACAGCTGGAAAAGCAAAGACGGGTAGAAGGCGCTCGACTATGGAACTGTCGATGCTCCACTCTAGTGCACGGCACCGCTTCGTATGTCTCTGTGTGCCAGGGAGTGCGTTGGTGCGCACCCAATGATGCTTGGCAATCAAGAGAGGGAGAGGGAGAGGGAGAGATGCTCTTTCTTCGTTTCCCGATTTCCCTCGTCACGGCGGCAGAGAGCGCCACAAAAGGGAAGACGAGCAACGATAAAAAAAAAGCACACAAACACCTAGAAAAAGCGAAAGAGGGACGCGAAGCAACAGCGGAGCTAAGCAGGCGACGGGGCGTGGGAGGAAGAGCCCGACAACGGTGACTCCGACAACACGTTGCCACCACACTAAGATAAGACAAGCAACCCCCGCGTCTTCCAGTGTCACAATGCGCGCACGCGCACACTCGCACTTGACCTACCAAACAAACAGAAAAAGAAATATGTATATTGATCTATCTATGCCGCTGTGCACGCAGGGAAACACCAAAGAAAAGGAGAAACCCGTCAACGTGCTCGAATTGCTGTATGTATGTATGCATATACATGTATGTATGTATATGTGCGTGTATGTATGCGTGTGTGTGTGTAAGCTACAGCGCCACAGGCACGAGAGAGCCGCCGCTTGAATAACAAGCACGCAGCAGCAACGGCACAGACACAGTAAAAAAAAATAGTACACGAGAAAAACAGCTTCACCCTTTATTTTTCCGCAAGGATTTGGGAGGGGACACGGAGGGCTGGAGGAGGCGTTGTGGGCGGAGAGCGCCGTAGTGTGTGCGTCTATGATTGCTTTAGAGGGTACCGTGTGCGGGAGTGCGCGCAAGCAAGTATTTGCGCAAGGAATGTGCCACACACTCGCACAGCGGATAAAGGTGGAGGGGGGAGGGTAAATTGTGTGCGTGACGAAACAAGTGCGAGGGTGGAAAGAAATGCGTTACGGTGGCTCTTCTTAGCAGCGTCAGCCCTAATCAACGTCTTGCCTGTTCGTCGCTTTTGTTTTCCGCGTGTTAGGGCGTTGTTGCGGGATTACATGCCCATGCCGAGTCGCAGGAGACATGCTTCCGCAGCCAAGCAAAGAAAAAATGAACAAGGCCAAGGGAGAGTAAGAGGAAGGGGACAGCGGCGGCGAGAGAGATATCAGTTTGGGGGAAGGGTGAGCGCATCAGGGATGCCTCAAACACCAGCGCGGCCTCGAGTATGGGATGCACGCAGGCGCTGGACGATTTGGGGTTGAGTGCGGCAACGCAGTCGGGGACCCCTGCTTCACGTACGCGCGCTCTAAATCAGCTTCTTCAGCATTCCTCCTTTAGCTGTGATGGAGGCTCTCTCCCTCTCTACCCCCGTTTGTTTCTCTGTCCTCCGCATTATGATGTGTCGGTGAGGGAGCCGTCACTGGAGGTCGCACGACTCAGGAAAGATCACGACGACAGCACCACATGTAGGAAGCGAATAACGCGTCTGTGAAACACACGCAAACGCCACCCATGCGTGCGCAAACATGGGGAGTTGAAAGCGATGGTCTCGACACAGCCGCAGCTTCCACCACTGCAGCACCAAAGAGTAGATATGCACGCTAGTTTGAGTGGAGAGAGAGTGCAGGCACGGTAGTGCAGTAGCCGCTGTATGCCGCCATCCCTCAGTGAATGAAGGAAGCGACGCGGGCACCGATGGCACTGCCAAGCGTGCTGCTGCTCGCCACCGTGGGCACCGGCACAACGCTACTGTCTGCGACAAACAGCCCGTCAATCCCATTCACGCGCAGCTGGCTGTCCACCACGGTGCCCATGGCGCAGGTGCCGTAGAGATCTCCGCCGCTCTTCACATGCTCCGCCAAGAAGGCGGCTGTGCTGCGTTGTGTGATGAGGCGGTCGCGGGGGTGGTGTAGTGCCGCGCCGTAGGACCAGAACGGGCTCACATGCCGTCCTTTCTCATCGACGTGGTAGACTGACTGCAGCGTGCCGTCGCGCGTAGTCAGGAGGCCCACCCATTGCACCCCTTCATCCATGGCCAGCACATCCTCCCTTGTGGAGAGCATCCCGCTTCGAATGAACGTGGTGCCCTTGCTGCCGTTGTAGAGCACCTCGCCTCGACTCGACGGGTAGTGATGCGTCACCCGCATTGTGAAGCCGTCCATCAGCCAGTGTGCCATCCCCATCTGCGGAGTGCGAAAGAAGAGAATGGACAGATCCGGGGCGTCTTGCTGCAGCTGCGACCGTACGTAGGCAGCACCCTCGACGAAAGCGCTGAACACGCCGGTGCGGTTCTCCTTGTACTCGCGCCACTGCCGGTACAAATACGACGCGTTGCACCAGCTGATGGACTTGCTGCAGACGTTGGATGAGTTGCGGATGCGAAAGACGAGATCGGCGGCGCTTGTGGTGATCAGGTTCTGCCCGACCGCCGGCGCGTCCAGCACGCTACCTTTCGCACCGATGCCGCTGCGCTGCAGCAAGAGTGGACTGCGCAGCGTTCCAGCGCACACGACGACGTGCCGGGCCTCTAGTAGGCTTTTGTCTCCGCGGTGCGATACCTCCACGGTGCGCACCCTTCCAGCCGTGCAGTGGATGCGCTCAGCGCAAGTCTCGTCCAGCAGATCGAGATTTGGGATGCGGGGCTGCGTGCCCTCAATCAACGCCTCGAATGCCTGCACGCGCGCGCCTCCGTCGATGTAGGACTGCATGGCCGAGAAGCCGTCTGCCTCGCCAGCGTTGAAGTCGCTCGTCGCAGGCACTCCCGCTGCCTCGCAGGCTTCGAAGAACCGAACATTCATGCCCGAGTCGATATTGCTGCGCTGCGTATCCGTCACGCGCAGGGGGCCGTCCTCACCGTGGTCGCGCGAAGCGCCGCGTGAGTTCGCCTCCAGGCTCCTGAAAACCGGTAGCAGCGTGTCGTAGGTCCAGGAGGTGTCAGCCCATCCTTCGTAGTCTTTGCGAGTGCCGCGCATGTACTTCATGTCGTTGCAAAGCCAGCTGCCGCCGAGGCCGCGGCCAAGCGTGAACGGCAGAGAGCGGTCGGCTAGGTTTGTCTCCGGTGCACATGCCAACGTCTGTAGAAATGGCCTGGCCTTCCTCACTGATGCGATGTAGGGCTGCATTAGTGGTACCCGCATCACCTGCGGAACAGCCGCGCGACTGCCTTGCTCGATGAGGGCAATGGAGGCAGCAGGGTGGTGCAAAGCGCAGGCACGCGCGGCCGCACAGCCCGCAGCGCCGGAGCCGATCACGATGATGTCATACGCCTTGTTCATGCCCCACCGTCAACAAAGGAGAGAGGAAGAACAGGGCCGCAATGCCGGGTGCACAGTGCGCCAACGCCGTTGATGTCTCTGAGGATGTGCAGGGGTACTCACTGCGTGGCGTCGTTGCCCTTGTGGAGGCAGGCAAAGGGGAAGACACCGTAAACGGCTTGGGGGCGATAGTGGTGGGTGCAAGTAGCAGATGTGCGTGTGCGGCAGCAATCGCCTCGAGAAGAGCATCCAAGAAGGATATTGTTAGTTTTTCGTGGGGGGGGGAGAGTGCACTGATGGTCCGCTGTCACATGACTGCAGAAAAGATCAGCAGAACACGTGCGACTTTGCGGAGTGCGTTGACAGACAAGGAGCACTCGTCCCAGCATGCCTCCCTTCCATCTCTGGCCTACCCATACATGAGCCCGCGCACGCTTAAGAGCCTCTGCAACCCTTCGCCTCTGGCACGCCTGATCCTCTGGCGAGAAGCATGAGGGAGTCACCATCGCACCTCTGTGCGTGTTTCCGTATGTGAAGCAACCACCTCCATCAGCGGAGGTGACGTAGGCAGGGGCTCCTCCGCCACGCGCGTCACTCACTCCTCCTAGTCGATTCCTCCTCTCACACAAATGTGCACGCAGGCAGACATGAGGGCAGGCACTAGTTCTTTGCAGGTCTTATTCCCTTGTCGTCGTCGGGCTTTGGCGCCAGCGGGGGTCGCTCAGCTGCGCGTGCGCGGTCGGAAGCGAGAAGTACGAGTCCGTGCGGCTCCGTGTAGCCCATCGGGTCGTCGCGGAGGTGCTGATGGACGTCACAGAGCGACGCTCCAGCCCACTTGCGGATGAGGCGCACCTCTTCCATGTCGGTCTCGAGCAGTCTGCACTGCATCTCTACACCTTTCTTGAAGCGTCGCACATACTCCTCCGGCGGCGGTGGCATGCCTGCCTGCTGCGGGATTTGCTGTGCCTTCAGTTCCTCGATCTGCTTTAGCGTGTACGTATTAACGTCTTCGAGACAGTCGACGCAGTGCAGGCAATTGAGCGCCCTCTTGTGACTATTCTGTGCCTGAACAATGCCGATGCCCAGGGCCTTGATGCCCTGGCGCGCAATTACTGTGGTGGTAAGGCAGGCGACAAAGCTCGCCATGACAGAACCGACCGGGTGACGCCGCATCCAGCCAATGCGCTTGCGGCCGAATGACAAAAGACCGAACCCGGCAGCGGTGCCGATGGCGAGGGTGCTGTTCATGGTCATAAAGTCGTACCGCCATCGCCCGCCCTCCTTGGCGCGCACGGCACTGGTCAGAAGAGCGTAGCGCAGCATGCCATAGCTCGTCGCCATCGGCATTACCTTCTCCTCGTCGATCATCACGTACCCGCCATGGATGTCGAGCGGCACCGTTTTGCCGAGGTACCCGCTCATCATGGGCACATTCCAGTAAGTGAACTTGTGCGGCTTCAGCCCCACCGCCATCACGGCATCTGTGCTGAGGTGCTTGTAGCCAGCGGACATGTCCTCGTGGTAGAGAGAGATGTGTGTGGCGAGCTGGTGAAACTGCGCCTTGCCAATGAAGTAGAGACTGTCCATGGTTTTCACCACTGTGCTCGTGTTTGCTTCGTCGCTCCGCGTGCGTGCTGCGACCTTGAAAAGGAGGGAGGGAGGGCGGAGGAGAGGCCGAGGAATCGTTGGCATGTACACATGCATGTGTGTTATGCTGAGTCCATGGCGGAAAAGACATCCCAAATCAACGCGTGCCGGACACGGATGCTGAATGGAGGGAGAGAGGCGATAAGAGTCGCGGTGCCAGAGGTGGGGTGGGTGAAGGGTGGCAGGGCAGCAGGCACGAGCGTCCGCCCCACCCGCCAGGACTCGAAAAACATCCCCATACGGCTCTTCCGCTATCTCCCATCACCTGGGCGGTACGCCTTACATAGAGAAGATGGACTGGAGCATGAGCAATTTCGAAAATAGAGATCGCTAAACTGATGTATGTATACGTGCTCGATAGTGTCGGTCAAAAAAGGAGGGAGGGGGTTCGAAAGCATGCACATGGGCAGGCTTGAAGGATATCATCCAGTGCCGCACCCCGCGCTGCATCAGAGAACAGGGATCTGCTTGTGCCGAGGCGCTTTATCGTTTTTCTTCTCTTTTTTTCTCATAGGATACGTGTTGTTCGCACTTCTTGTGTCGCTCCTGCACCCCTCTCCCCAATGGTAACGGAGGCGCGTCGGCTCTCGCCACAGATTGGGGAAGAGGAGTAAGGGAATGACAAGCAGTCAGGCAACTCGTCGACAAGCATGCGCAAGAACAACACTTCATAGCACCACCCAGGTCACGGAGGCAGGGGGGGGGAACAAAAAAAATAGAAAAAGAAAAATGACGGCAGGAAATACGCACCAATCGAAAAGAGGCATACCTGAGAAGGGGAAGGTGTGAAGCAAAGAGAGCCATAAAGAGAGAGGCGGGGTGGGGTGGGTGGGCCGGTTGGAACGTACGTCCACGCTGCACCGCTGCCCCCCCCCCGCCGCCTCTCATCCACTAGGTGAGGTACGCAGCACCCAGAGCAAAAAGAGGATTGCGCACGCACACGAGTACCTGGGGGGCGTGACGTCTGGGCCCTGCTGGCAGCTTTACTCGTCCCTGGTCATCTAGCAGCGGCAGCAGTCTCACTGTCGACCCAGATGGCTGCACCCCAAAATAAGCAGGTTCAGGAAGAAGAAGAAGAGAATGCTGCCAAGGTAGAGGAATAGCTGCACCGTCTCCCCGGGTGGCAGCAGGCGCAGCGCGTCCGTGGCGCTGGTCACCGCCGGAGTGGGTAGGTAGCGCTGGAGCGCTACATCCCCTGGTATAACCTCGACGATACCCCATTGACCCTCCACTACCTGGTAGTTCACCAAGGTGGTCTCCATGTGGAACGACAGCGACCGCTCCCAGGTATTGCCGGCGGTGCTGTACACTGCGCTCGCGATCCGGTTGAACTCCTGGTGTGGCGTCTTCAGCGCGGTGTACACCGCATCCGTCACCTGCACGGCGGTGCTGGATGCCAGGAAAGTGCCTGCGCCGCGCCGGTCGATCAGGTACAGTGCCGTCGTCCCGTTATGCTGATTCGCCTTTAGGGTGTACGCCATCCACGCTGCGTTTATCTCGATAATGGTCGCGCGCATCACGTAGCCGTTTCTGTCGTGCTCGCTGGGGTGCACGTAGCTCACAGCGACAGACGCGTTTCCGCTGGCGCTGCTGCGGAGGTACGGCTTTGTCCAGAACCCGGTAGTGGTCGTGGTGCTGTCGATGTGCTGACTTGTGAAGAGACCATAGAAAGAGGCGCTTGATGGGCTCATCTCAATTTTGTCCTTGGCGGAGGCATTGAACACCGAACCCTCGAAGAGGATCTCCGTCTGGCTCGAGTCCGTAAAGAAGCACGTCTTGTTTGTGACGGACGTGAAGGTGCACCCGCACACGCCCCACACACGCTCGTCTTTTGCTGCGGAGCCGCCGCTGCTAGTGCGCCAGGCGGCACTAATACCAAGGCTGTCTACAGGGAGACGCCCCGTCGCCGCCTGCAGCACGAGCATCTCCATCCCGCTCCCGCCTCTCCTGGTCGACGCCGCAGGAGTCGCGAGGGTGGCTTTTGCAGCGGAGGACACCGCTGATGACCGTGCCCACGTGGACGAGTACGGCAACACGTGGGTTACGCTTTCGCTGTCCGCGTTGGAGTTTTTCGAGGACTCGCTCACGGCGCTCGCACTGCTGCTTCTTTGCTTCGTGGTGCCAGCAAGGGTGTAAGATGTGTACAAGGAGTGTAGGTGCGTGCCGAAGGCCTGCTCCATCTCACCAAGCGCCTCCACCGTTACGCTGTTCTGCTGCATATTGGCGGCTGACTCACAGTCCTGGTAGAGACCTGACGCGACAGTCGCGATGCCTTTGCTCTCCTTCACGATGACACCCAGCGTGGCAGCCACCTCCGCTACCGAGAGAACTAGCGGTGAGCTGGCAATCAGGGTCCAGTGCGACATCATCGTGAGCGACTGATAGATGAGTCCGTTCTGGTAGAAGGACCCATTTACCGCCAAGGTGCCGCCGTGCTCACTCCAAACGGATTCAGCCAAGTCCCTGATGCGACCGACCGGGGCATCGAGCACACCGTACGGGGTCGTCCAAAAGATCGACTTGTCGAAGGAGTCGTACACGAACTGCCCGCCTCTGCTGGCGTTGTGGCGGTTGTCCACGACGACGAGCTCAATGTTTGGTGTGGCCATCGCGTTCACGATCTCCATCAACAGCTCCAAGCTTACATCTATGCCGGCCATAACGGTCGCGTAGCCCTCAGCATTGAAGGCAATGGGTAGAAGGTAGCTGATCGTGCGCACAGTCTTTTGCGGAAAGATGTTGCATGCCATGTACGGCCGAGTCCACACACCCGATGTGGCCAGAGCGCTTCCCTTGGTGGCCGCTGTCGCTACTGAGAGCAGGTCAGGCATGCACTGCTCGATGTATGCTCTACTCACCAAGGGGCCGCCGTCGCCGGTGTTTGAGACCGTGTCCCACTGCCGCACCGTGCTGTCGTTGGACACGTAGAAGCATATGGAGCTGTTGGTTTCATTGGAGGCACAACCGATCTGACCCCAGCGCCTACTCGTCAAGGCCGTCGAGGCTGCCGCGGGAAAAGTGTACACGACGTAGGTCTTCATGTTGGCTATGAAGCTCAACTGGAAGTTTCTGACGAGCGAAGAAAAAGTGGTGCCAGCAGCAGTGCCGATGTCATACCCTTTCACCGAATCTCGCATGTAGGCCCAACCGATGGTCTGCGCAGCGCGCTCAAGAGCGCGCAGCTCCTCCGTGAAGGACGTGACGGCGCTGCGGATGGTATCGGTCGGCTCTAGCCCGGGATGCGCGCGCACGGCGGCGTTCACCGCCTTCACAACAACCTGCTGCGCGTACTTGAAAAAGAGGAGAATAATCGCCGTGGTGATGAAGAACCCCATCGCCTTGGGGTTGCGCACAAAATACTGGAAGAGGCCGCTGATGTAGCGGATGAACCGCATGCCGCAGTCCCACGAGGTGAGCACCACCACCTCCTCGCACTCCTCATCGGAGTAGATTGTGTTCTTCATGATCGGGTACACTTCGCCCATCCTGCGCCGACGCACCGCGGTGCTGTTGGTAGCCTTTGCTGCCGCCGCAATCTGCTTGTCATCGCGTTCGAGCGGGCCGGCCTGGACATCCTCCATCTCGCGGTCGCTGATACCGCCACACACCACCACATCAGTCACCCACCCGTTGCCCGATGTGCGCATAAACGGCGCTGCCAATGCGTTGGCTGCGGCAACGCGCCTGCCTTCGCAGCGGTGGAGGGGTACGCGAGGCACGTCGTCGGGGGTGTCCTCTTCACGCGTCGCGAACGGGATGCCTTTAGAGAACATTGATTTTCTTGTAATTTTAGTTGGAGGTTTCCAATCGTCCTTGTCTTTGTCGTTGGTCAAGACACACCCGCACGCACCAGAGGGGGGAGAGACGAGTAGCTGCGGCGCTCGGGTCAAGAGACGTTTAAGGTGACTTACTTACGCGGCAAAAAGGAAGCACCTGATCCACTCGCACGCACGCACGCACACACAGAGAGAGGGGCGGGGGGCGGGGGGCGGGGGAGGGAGAAAAGGAATACACGCAATGGTTTCTTTCAGAAGTGCTGAAACGCGCTTAGCAGGGGCTGGGGCTGGGGCTGGGACTGGGGTGAGGTGAGTCTGTGATGTCGAGACAGTAGCGCCTCCCCCCTCCCTCCTTCAGAACGAGAAGACGGCAACAAAAATAAATAAACGAGCGAGCTCTACCCCGGAGCCACACATACACACATATATACACACACAGAGAGAACAGGGGAGACACGGGGGGAGGGTGGGGGAGTGAAAGGGAGGGAAAGGGGGGTGAGGTATGCCCATTACGCACATCCACGCTTTCAATACATGCGCACAAAAAAATATGCAGAGGTCCAAGAGACGGACGTCAATGGAGATGGCGCCGTCAGCGAGGTCAAGAGTGCATACACGCTACAAGGAAAATAAAAAGCATAAAGCAAGGTGTGCGCCACCCATACAGCCACACATCGCGGGGAAAGTGATACAGGGTCGATTTAGGTAGAGACCAGGAAGGACGGGTAGGGGAACGTAGCGTGAGAGAGGGGATCTATCACTGGAAAGAAGAGAGAAGATCACGTCTAATGCATGCTAGGCCAACGTGCATTGATGCATGAGTATGTGCGTGCTTGTGTGAGGGCAGCCGAAGCAGCACAGCTAAAATTAAATGGGTGAGTAGTCGGTATGGGTGCGGTGAGGGGTGGATGAGTGGCAGAGACGGCTTCAAGTACATTATAGCGTAGGAGAGAGAGTGATGCAGGGGGATAGCCGGCGTTGTGAGGGCCATGGGCAGCGTGCTCTCCTCTTCATCGCCCACAGGAGTGTGGCCGCGAGGCGCACACCTCTCAGTGCATACGGCTCCAGCACTTGAATGCTCGTGGCACTTCTTTGTTTTTTTGCTCTTGGCGCGTTTTGACCCGCCAGGCGCTCGCACGCATCTGTTGCCATCAGCGGAAAAGAAAGGAAGCCGGCGCGTGTGTGTGTGTGTCTGTGCATCATCGACGTTGGCGACTACGCGCACCGCGCTCTCTCTCTGCTTACACTCCATAGACAGAGGAAAGCAGGAGCAGGCTTGGCACGAGGAGGGCGAAGCGTCTACACGGCCAAGGATGAAAACGTCACCGGAAAAGAAACAGGAGGCAAAGTGGTAGCGTACCCAGCGGGGATGATGATGCATCACATATATTTCTGCCACCACGTGTGCACTGGGGGGAGCGCTTGCGCGTCGTTGTGCCAGTGGAAGGGACTAAAAAGATAACGGTGATCGACTAAGGCGCCACAAGAAGAAGACGCTGCGTCTCGTAGGCAAGCTCGCGGACACGCATCGGGAGCTGTTGGTGCTGCCAGGCGAGGGCAGTCACTGTGGGACCGGCAAAGCGCAGGTAAACCCAGAAAGAGTTCCAGCGCGTCCAGTACTCCAGTACGCTGGGCGACGTGGAGGGGGGTAGGCACAGCTTCGTCGAGTACACTAGCGCGCGTACGTACTCGACGAGACCGGGCACCACCTGGCGGAAAGGCGTTCCCTCTACTACGGTACCCCTCAGACGCCAGTGTGCGACGAGGCCGCTCGATGCCGCGATTGGCGGTTTTAAAGTCAGCTTGTAGTACAGCTGATGCGTTGGCACGTCGCGTGTGGAGAGCCAATAGGCGTCGTTCGCCTCCACTGAAGTAGCACCAGCCGCTGGTTTGCTAAGCAACTGGCGTATCTTGCTGCTGATGATTCTGGCGTGCTCCATCAGCGACGGGGATACCGCACGCCCGCCGACGCTGGAAGCCTGGTCTTCATGCCGATCGACCAGTACGACAACTACATTCCCATCCAGCCAGACAGCCGCTTCGCACGGCCCGCCCGGCGGCACATGGCACCGAAACGAGGTACAGGCAATCGGTGCGTAGAGGACTAGGTAGTACTTGAGGGACTGCACCACGACACGAGGCAGCCGACTGTCCGCCATCACTACGTGCAGCGATGGCAGATGAAAGACACAGCAGTGTACACTGTCACGGCCCAGCGACGACGGTGCGTCACAATCAGGCCCGGCTGTACATCCGCTCACAGGCCGCCACAAAATGTGCCGCACCACCTCTTCGACGCGTCCCAGTTGCAAAGAGGGGAGTTCGCGGTCGCTTACGAAGCGCAGCGGGAGCCCAAATGACGCTTCGGCGGAGAGGTAGTGGGCCCAGTCCTGTGCTGACATGGCAGCGCCTGGCCGACCCATTTGTTCCGTTGCACCATCACGCGCCTTGCACTGCGCTGCCAAAACGCTGGAGATAAAGGTGGCGCATCTGGTAAAAAAAGACCGCAGCGCCGGACGCGCCGCCGTGTCGGAGGAGAGCGCCTTGTCTGCTGTCGGTGTCGAGAGGGTTGAACTGCCGGAGCCAGTGGGTGGGCCTTCTTTTCTGCCCTCTTCGATATTCGGTAAGGTGAGCTGCAACAGCGTGTCTGCGCTGTACAGCAGCTCAAACAAGGCACAGCTGAGCTGTAGTAGGTGGTGAGTGGTGAGCGCAGCCTCGTTGCCGCCACGCACGTGCGCACTCACCCACAGGTCTTCCGCTGGGCTCATCAGGCAGACGCTGCTGCGCTGCTTTCGGATCGTCTGGTGCCAGCTGCAGTGTACCCCAAACCGAGGTGCGAGGGAGCTGATGGCGATGCAGAAGCCTACTTGGTTCATCTGCAAGTTGAGGTGCGTGTCAGATGGAAAGTAGAAGAGGATGTTGTCCGCCCCGTGCTCCTCCTTATCAGCGCAGAGGAGTGGGCAGTAAACGGCGAGGCTGATGAGCGGTGCGCCGACATCCGATGACGTCGTGAGGGCCATCGGAGAGGCGGACGGTGCGCGGTCGAGGCAGCGGGGCGCCGAGAGATGAGTAGGCAAGCGCAGTCAACTAGAAGAGAAAGAAAAGTAAGCGTTTGCTGCCTATAAAGCTGTGCTGGTACTTGAAGGCACGGAGATGCATCTACTTCTATAGTTGCGCGATATGTCAGCTTCCTTCCCGCATGTGTACGTCATGCGGTGTACCAGTTGTGCATCCACACACGGTCACAGACACTCGCAAGCACCGCGCGAAGTGGCATTGGTGGCGGGTGAGGTGAGGGCGCAAGTGAACAAAGGGCAGCAGTACAAAGAGGGAATGCATAAAGTGAGATGATCGGAAAGAGCGCATCGTGGCTGTCCCAACGAAAACAACGAGTGATGCACGAGGGCCGTGGCCCTCCTTCCACCACACACACACACACGCCATGCGCATCGGAGCGCGCACCGACTCAAGAGAGACAGAGAGCAAGGCTACAGCAAAGAGCGGCACACCAGCGCAAAAGGCGCATACCTTCACGCACTCGTCGCACAAGAGGCACCGCCGTCCGTCTCCTCCCCCTCCTCCTCTTCCTCCTCCGCCTCCCTTCTACCTCTGCGTAACTGCGATCGACTCTTGGAGACACGAAAACTTACCTCCACCGCAACACCGAGAAGAGAAATTGCAAGAACAGCGACACTGCAACAACATGACGCGTCTCTTCACGAGCAGCACTGCCATTCAGTACAAATCACTTCTGCGCCGCCGAACCAAGGTCGTACTCTTTCCACGCGTCCATCCACGCCTGCGTTGTGCGCGGACCTTCTCCCTGCAGCGCCTCGGAGCGGCCGGTGCATAGCATACGCTCGACACACTCCTTCAGCTGCCGTCTCGCCGCCGGGTGCGCCACTTTCGGATCCTCTGGGCGCGTCGCGTAGGCCTCCTCCGGCACCTGAGCCGTCATCGGCGGTGGCGGCGGTGCCACACGCGAGGCGCAGAGCTCCATCACAGCGCGAAATGCCAGGGGCTCATACTGAGCCAGCTGCTGCTGGGTGTGGGGCAGCAGCATCAAATTCTGCCGAGCCAGGTCATTGCGGAGGTGCTGCCACCCACTGCCGTGCTCGTGAGCGGCGCTATCGACGTTTTTGCGCACAATGGCGCGCTCCCAGTGGGCCTTGTGCTCCACACGGTAGCGGGTCTGAGTGCGCATAAGGAAGGTAATGCGCTTCAACCCGACCTTGCGCTCCAGCCGTGCACGACCGCGCAGCATGCCCCGCAGCCGGTCCAGCTCCGCTGTGGCGCGGTAGTACAGCGAGACACCCGTGGAGCGCAGCATTGCCAAATAATGCGAAGCGAGGAATGTGGCTTACCTTCACACGCATGCAGTCATGGAGAGAGAGATGACGAGACAGCAGAGTATGCGCAGAGGAGGCTGCACAGCATTACATAGGGCTCACTACGTGACTTCTTTAGCGCCCATAGAATGCCAGCATATGGGGAGGGGTAACAGACGGAGATGAAGAGGCGAGAGGGGTTCCACGGCGATGCAACACAGCTGAGTATTAAAGTAGCGAGAGGAAGCGCACTGCTCGCTCGAAATGCAATATGTGTGGGTGGTGGTAGCGGCTGAGCACCACACTCCGTTTTTGTATGCCTTGCGCAGCTGGTCCTGATGAGGACTGGAAAGGGAGGTAGTCGACATACGCACTTTTCTCACCCTTCCTCGCCGTAACTCTCTCCTCCACCCGTAGGAATGCCTTTGCTGACGAAGGGACGTGCACACCACACAGGTGTTGCTCTCGTAGCACCGCGCACTTTGATAAGCATCGCACGAGCTGCTAGTTCCCCATCCCTCTTTTCGGGGGGGGGGCGTCGCTTTCGTGTTTGGGTTTTCTTTTTTATTCTTTTTTTTTCGTCGGTAGAGATGCTCGGCCACGCGAGCCGGAGAGGGTATGGGAAGGAGGAAGATGTGTGGGATCGGCTACGGCCCCCTCCCCTCCTCCCTCCCACCCGTCTCGTCCTCGGTGGCCGTCACACCCCGCCACGGAAATGATAGAACGAGCAAGACAAAAATCAATGCAAAGAAGAGAACGAGAGCGAGCGTGTGCCTGTAGCTTTCCATGCCCAGTGGCGCGTTGCGGGTGTGCACATGAGTGGGTGTGAGCCTGTGCGAGGCTCACACCCACCTTCAGCACGTACACATCGAGTCTGCCCCGCAGGTCGTGGTCTTATTCCTCCTGGTCCTGGATGTTGAAGTACTTGAGCTGGTACGTCTCCTTGCCGGTGGCGAGGATGCGGATCCAGTCGCGCAGGTCCTTCTTCTTGAGGAACTTCTTCGTGAGGTACTTGAAATACTTCTTGCGGTACGCCATCGTGGTGCTGATGGTCAGAACATTGTCGTTCATCGACAGACGGACCTTATCAGACAGCTTGCCCTTACGCCCGTTCAGCTTCGTGTTGTCCTGGAAGAACTGCTCGAAGTTGCCAAGCACATCTTCGCTGAAGATGCCATCGGCGGCCGGGATGCTGCAGTCGATCTTGAAGACCTTCTTGCCCTTGGCCAGTTGCTTCTGGCGGACGTAGCTGCGGGAGCCAACCTTAGCGCGAACGGCGACCATCTTTGCAAAAGAAGCGGCGGGGGGGGGGGCTGAACGACGGAGCTGATGCGTCTGCGGAAACGTGAAAGCGCACGCTGCTGTCGGCGTGATGGGCAGCACGGGTGAGCAGCGGTGTGTGAGTGTGTGTGTGACGGAAAAGAGAGGGATAGGGAGGGAGAGAGGGAGGACAAAAATACATAGTCGGAACCAGCAGGCGAGTGAAGTTGTGCGTAAGATAAGGGGAGGGAAGAGGAGAAGCGCAGCACCACGCGTGCGAGGAGCGGTAGGACGAAGCGTGCCCTTGCCGTCCACCAAACCCTCGTGAAGAGCAAAGGAGACGCTGACTCGACAGCGGTGTGCGCGTGGTTGTAGTCGAGGTTCACTTTCCCTAAGCAATCTCCCCGATCGCACACACGCATGCACACATATGCAGAAAAAAAGAAAATGCGTAGCCACCTCGTGGTGCTAGTCTTCATCATCGACTCCTCTCTCAGTTGAACTTGGCTGCGGTAGGAACGTGTTTTTGGTGCAGCTGGAGCTTCGTCGCGTTGGTGCGGTCGTTTCTTTCCGCCTTTCCTTTTCTGTGTGTGTGTGCCCCTTGCTTTACGCACGCGCTCGAAACGCTACATGGACAACGGTCCATCGGCATCCCATTCTTCATGTCACCCATGCCAACCAAGACAGACGCCGGCATGCGCACATGCACACACACGCCACCGCTATCCAGTCGACCATACGTGCAGTGGGACAGGGGCTGCACGGAGGCGGCCACTGCAGTCGGCAGTTTCGCTCTAATGCGCCGCCAACGTTTGAGCGTGCGTGCCTGTGTGTTACCGCGTTCTGCCTCAGCAACCGGTGTGATAACGTGCCCCCCTTCCACAACGAAAAAAAACACGAGGCGAGGCAACACCACCACAACGCGTAGGCGAGAGAGCTCAGAAAAAAAAAACACCGCAGCGTGTCCACTCTCTGCCATTCAAGCCGAGCTCAACTGCAGTCGAGCCCCCCCCCCGGTCTGTCACAGGTCCCTATCGTGTGGTGCAAAGCAGATCTAGACACGCCTCTCAGCATTGCGTCGACCCAGTCATCTGAGAGCACTCCCCCCTGCCTCACACTCTGCCCACCCTAGAGCGCGCAGGTCGCCGCACAGCCGCTCCCATTATGTCGGTCGCCACCTGATGCACCCCTCCCTCGGGGTGGCTCAGGCTCTCCGTACCAGCAGGCAGTGTGAGGGCCGGGTGACATACACACTCGAGTCACGCTGACACGCTGCCCATCATATGAATGGCACAAGCGTGTGCATTGTTGCAGGTCCCTCCGACACACCACCATCAACAGCCTCCGCACCGCCATCCGTAGCGATGCATCGCTCTGACCTCCCGCCATGTCGAAGGTGCTTGACCCTGTCATCACCAGAAGTGGTTCGGCATTGGCAGTGGATAAGGAGGGGCTGCCTGGCCTCCCCACATGGCGAAAATACACGGAGCCCTGTGATGCCACACGGTGAGGTGCTCCTAGTCACGAGGAATCAGAGAGAGAGAGCGAAGAAAAAAAAGGCCAAACAGCAACAAAGGTATGTGAGAAACAGACCGACTCGGTAGCGAGTCTGGCGGCGGAGGGATGGAGACAGCGGTGCCCCACAATGTAAAAACAGGCCAAGCACCGAACAAGACGATGCACGCGGGCACCGTCACGCCAAGGCATCCACACAGCAAAACAAACCGCAAGCGAGAGCAAGCGAATCTACGCTAGCGAGATTACTGCACTACTGAAGGCGGACAGAAGTGTACCCCTCCCCCCGGACAACAGTTCACTTAGACGGCATCTTCTCACGCACTATCAGCAGCCTCGTCGGCGTCCTCGGGCAAAATAAGCGCGTCACCTTCATCGCCAGCAGAGCCGTCAGCCCCCCGCTCCGCGACCCCACTCAACAGCTGGTTGAGGAACACCTCCAGGTCCTTGTCCACGGAGTTGCTGCCGCTGTCGGCACCCTTGCGTCCGCGAAGCAGGCCAGAGGGGTTCGGGTTGTGCCCAGGCTGAATGAACCAGCGGTAATAATCGTCATCGTAGATCTTCTCCTGCTGCGTCGCAATCTCGGTCTTGTTGTCGAGCTTGCCTTCGACGGCCTTCTTGCGCAGCTGACGAGCCCACGACTCAACGCCGCGCTCCGCATCGCGCAGCTTAGCAAAGAAGCGCTCCTCCAGCAGCGCATTCGACTCCTCACCAGTGAAGCCATCGACAGCGGCCTTTGACGGCCAGTAGTTACGCTGTCCACGATTAGCTTCGTCATACACGGCCTTCTCCGCCTTCTTGTACTGCTGCTCAAAGTACTCCTTGGATCCAGCGGTGAAGCCGTCGCGGCGCCACGAAGACGGCGTATCCTCCCATGGGTGACGGGCCATCTCGTAAAAGTTCACGTTCGTCGGCACGTGCGCGTCGCCACGCAGCGGCGGCACCTTGGCATTGCCGTCCTTGTCCACCTCGCCAAGATGGGTGACTACCTCAAAGCCGCCGGCATCCTCAATCATACCAGCCAGCCGATCCGCCTTGCTGGCATGCACAACGACGTTGAACTCCACCGCGCCGTCTTTCTCGAAGTCGAGCGGGGTTGCGAGGGGCGCAAGAGACTCGGCGGTCACCTCCTGTACTGTGCGCGGAGACCAGCGTGGTCGTAGCTGAAACGTGTGTCCATCGAGCTGGACGTTGCGCTCAAAGACCATCTCGTAGTCCGGCAGCGGACGAGTGGGCAGATGCACCTTGTGCACGTAGCGTGCCCGCTCCTCCTTGACGACGTCCCACTCCTCGGGCGACTTGTCCACGTGCTGGCCCACCTGATAGAAGTCGGGCCGCTTCAGCAGGCGTGTCGCATAGCGGTACTCCGTAGCCAACGTGTCGGCGAGCGAGCGCACCGCCTCGGCGGAGCCGTCGCCCCGCACCTCCTGCAGCAACTGCAGCGTCGCCTTGAGGGCGTACGGCGACTGCAGTAGAAGCTGATGCTTCACGGCGTAGGCCCATTCCGACAGATGCAGGGAGTTGCGCTTTACGAGAAAGTAGATCGGCGGGTACCGCAACTGCGCGCTCGGGTCCTCGAAGCCAGGGTCGCTGTGCAGCACGTCGACCAGCTCCTCGTCGTTGCGGATCGGGCAGGTGTCGAGGGTTGGCAGGTACCAACAGAGGTCGACATCGCGATCAGCGGGCATGTCCATGGCTTGCAGAACGGCTCGCTTCAGGCGGTCCACCGAGGCTGTGTGCACCAGCTCATTATTGTCGCCTACGCCGGCACCCTTCTCGGCAGCGGCGGCCGCCGCGTCGCTGGCAGGGTCGATCGTGAAGTCAAAGTCCACCAGCGTCCCCTCGCACCCCTCTAGTCGGGCATACACGTGGCGACGGTGTGGGGCGCTCTTCATGTTGCTGTACGCCACGTACTCGCGCTCGCGCTGTTTCTGCCACGCCTGCACCTTCTGCCGATCGCGGTGCGCCACGATGTTCACCTTACCCCGGCGCTCCAGCACATAGGAGGTGAAGATCTCCGCGGCTTGCCGCACTTCCACCGCCTCCTCCGGAGGCGTCGCATCCCACGGCGACAAGGTGTAGCGCAGCCGTGACGCACCCAGCTTTTCTACTCCTTCGGCCACGCTTGCAAGCGTGTACGGGGTGGCGTAGGAGGGATCGTGGGTGTTGTGGCGGTCCGTGAGTGGCAGCTTCTCCATCGCGCTGAGGGTCTTCAGGATCTCTTCGATGGAGGGCTGGTCGGCGAACGCGTCCTCGACCCAGCGGGCACGAATCGGCGTCATAGCGCAGCGCTCCATCGCGCTTGTGTGCCAGCGGTCCTTCATCTGGAAGCACCTCTCGAGCAGGTGCCCTAGCTGCCACGCCACAGCGTCATTGTGCATGTGCTCTGTGCTGTCGAACCAGTCTTTGATGTGGTAAGGCATGTCCGGCAGCGATGTAAAGAGGTCCGACCAACCCAGCCGCAGCGCGTCGCCGGCGAAGAGGGACGTGCCGGTGAGCATCACGAACTCTGCCAGCCCAGGGTATTTGAGGGACGTCTCTGGACGCGCCAGCAGCCGCGTCATCCCGCTGTACGGAGTGAGCCCCACGCTCGGGCCGTCAACGACAAACTCGCTGGCATCTTGCAGTCCAGCGTACTTCGCCGCCAGCGCCAGCCCGCATCCTGTGCCGCGGCACCTGCCGTTGACGAGCGTCATGAGAGCGCGCGGGCTCGTGTAGGCGCGCCAGATGACCGCCGCGTTTTCGCGCAGAACTGAATCGGCGCGCTCCTCGTAGCGCTCCGCATCTCGGAGCAGCTCCTGCACCTTGGCCTCCACTTTCTTGCTCCCCGACGCGGCCGACTTGGTCAGCTCCGCGGCCTCTTTTCGGTGCAGCTGTGCCATGGTGAGGTCGAAGCCGATGCTCTTTAGATCGGCGCCCCCGCAGAAGAAGTCTGTCAGCCCCGACTGGGCGGAGGTGAGGACTGTCAGCTTGGAGTAGAGCCCATTCGTGGCTCTGTCGACCTCGCGATTCAGCTCCTTGGCAAGGGTCGCCGAGAGAGTTTGATGGCGCTTCGGGTCGTTGATGAAGATCGTGTTGGAAAAGCGCCCGTTATTCCCGGTGAGGGTGCGGCTGCTGTTAAGCGGCCGCGACATCGCCTGCATCATCTTGCGGTCCATCTCGCCCTTGAACGGGGCGTTGATACCCGGTACGCGGCCATGCGTGGGGCCGCACGTTTCGGTCTTGAAGTAGGCCATCTCCTGTGTGTCCGTGTGGGTCACCATCGGCCCGAGCAGGCTGTTGGAGGGTATGACATTCAGCTTGATGTCGCCCTCGCCAGGGCGGCGCTTGGAGAACATCTTGTTCCAGTGTTCCGGGTGCGAGAAGAGCTTCTTGTTCGGATCGAAGCTGGTCGAGATATCGGGGTGCGACCCCATCGTCGGATCCTGACCAGCGAACCAGGCGCTCACGTCTCCCTCTGCGCGCGTCGGCTGCAGCGAGTCGTCGAAGTCGAAAGCGACGCGTTGGTGCCGGTGCGGCAGACGCGCCTGCCCTTGCTCCTTGCCCCAGTGCATGTAGTCAATGAAGTCCTTGTTGACGCGAAAACGCTGGTGCGTGTTGTAATGGGTCAAGAACTGCACGCCGGACTGTCGGTTGGGGTGATTGGCGTACCGCTGGTAGAAGCGGAACTCGATGGGGGTGCCGAGCGGGCGATACTCACGCACATCGAGGGTCTTTAGTGTGCGACGTTGTTGGCTGTCTGCTGGAGAAGGCGTCGACGACAGCGTCGACGGCCCCGCCGGGCCGACGGCGAGTGATGGGGTAGCACAGACGCGGCGACGCAGCATCACCGAGAGAGAGCGACGACGCTAAGACGTGGTCAAGAGCCGCGGGCAAAAGCAACGACGGGGAGCAGCAGCTCACTAAGAGCCTCAACAACGCCGCAGACGCGGATACACGAACGTGACAGAGGCACTGGCCCGCTACCACGCGCGAGGGACACGTCACGGCGGCTTCAACGCAAAACCGTGTCGTGATGGTCCGTCCCCGGTGCTGAAGGTGCTACTCGACTGCACAACGACGATCGCGTGATCCCATCCGGAGTTCTCCGCGGGACGGGGCAGCGAGAGGTGCCACCAAGAAAAAGGGGCGAAAGGGAGGGGGGTGGAGTGGCAGAAGAAAAAATAGAAGGAGCGAGAAGATGGCGGCAGAGGGTGTGGGAGGGGAAGGAAGGGAAGCAGCGCGACAGTCTCTTTTCTCCGCGGAGTGGGTGGTCGACCTGTCGTGCTTACCTCCCATTCTCTATGCTCACCGTTGATTCCATCTCTGTTTTCATGGGTGACGATGCGCACAGCGCCGCCATCCGATGCGGCACCCCTCTCACCCACCCCACGCTGTCTCGAATGCATCTTTGGACGTGTGAGGGCACACGTGTGAGCGAGTGTGTGTGTGTGTGTGTGTGTGTGTATCGGTGGGTGGGTGCTGAAGAATCTCTTGCTGAGCATTTCACTGCTTTTTTTTCAAGTTTGGGAGTGGCTTACTCTAGTTGATGTGAGTAGTAGTAGTAGTAGTGTGTGTGTGTGTGTGCCCGCCTATGCGAGCGATGGAGCAGCATGCGCGGTAACACGAGAAAAAAAACGATGCGCCACAAGTGGGCCCACAGCGACGACAAACACACGTTAAGAGAAACACAACCCCTCCTGGCACCGATGCAGACGCGCGCGCACGCACAGACAAATACGGACGCAGCGGCGCAGAAAAAAAAAGCGGCTCAGCGCAGGCACACATAAACAATGTGCTTGTGAGTTCGTGGGCCATGGCTCAGCCTGTCGGCCCCACCGGCAAGTTTTCAAAGGCGTTGTTGAACATGTTCCACTCGCGATTCATGAAGACACACAGCTCAATGTTCTTTTCGTCTCGCAGCACGTACTCCTTGTCAAACAGGTGCAACTGCTCAAACCCCATGAGCAGTGCCGAGTGAGTGATGGCCGGAAGCTGGTTGTACAGCGGGCCGGCCTGCAAGCCATCCGAGAGGGGCACCATGCGCAGCGTGTCACCCTCGCTGACGACGTACTCGTGTAGCACGTTTCGGTACGCCCGAGAGAGCTCTATCGCCGCCTCACGCTCTGACCAAATGCCCTCACGAAAGTCGGGAGCCAATACGTGAATCACGTGCTTCTCGCCCGCTTCGCTGTCCTTGAGCCCGTACTGATGATGCTTTGCATCGCCCACCTTGCTCATGGCCATGACTACATCGTTCGGAAACGCCTTGGTGAGGCCTACCCACTTGTAGATGGCACCCGACGTCCCCGTCGCGCCAGCGGCGGAGGTGAAGATGTGCATGAGATCGCAAGGATCGGTGATTACCATTGTGTCGTCCGGCTTCGGCCCTTCCTGCCGCAGAGACCCCTGCAGCGTCATCTGCGTGCCCATAACGCCATACGGGCGAATCTTGATTTTGCGGACAAACTGCTCTTGCGGGGAGACGTAGCTCATACGGCGGTAGACCATGTCCGCCGCTGCCGCCATCACGGTCAGCCCGAGACCGACACGGATCCACGGGAACGGCTTTCGGTAGTTGGTGCCGAAGAGATGGCGCGGGGCGCGTTTGCGCCCATCCCGCGTCACCTGACCCTCCAGATACGAAACCATCTAGCGTGGCCCAGATGCAGGTGACGGGGTGCGAGCCACAGAAGAGAGAAAGCGAAAAGGGCTTGTATGTGTGTGTGTGGCGAAGGTCAAGAGAGCGGTGCGAGTAAACCTTGTGGTTGCGCACAAACGCAAAGGAGTAGACGAAGGGAAGTGGGGGGAGGGAGGGGACGGGGATGAGGCAGATGGGATGCAGGGCTAGAGAGCTACAATAGGCGATATGATCAAGGGCTGTGAGGGGAAGGAAGGGGCGTGAAACTGCCTGGTCGCACCTTATGCGCCACACGATGAAAGGCAGACAGTAGAGGGAAGAGAGTCTGAGCGTGCTCACGTCAGTGCACCGTGAATGCGGTCCAAGATAATGAAGGCGGCATGACACCACAGAGGTACTGCGTTTCCCTGTTTCAGCATTTCACACGTCCCATTAGCCGCAGAGAGAGAGAGCGACACGAGCGCTACGATGGATGCGGGAAGAGGGGGAGAAAAACGGACGGAGGTGAGCGGCATGAGAGACGCAACACGACTTACTCAGCCATTGCAGAACACACGTGAGCAGAAGAGGAAGTGGAAAAAAACCGCAGCGAAAGAGTTCGTCGAAAGGAAAAGCCTGAGCTGAGCAACGCGGAGATGAGGAGATATGCCTGAATGGGTGGTAGGGCATTTCGTAATGAACGGTAAGGCGGCAGAGGGAGAGAAGATGAAAGGGGCGGGGGGGGGGGAAGGGAGACACACGGTGCAGCGTTTCGCAACAACGAAACAACGCCGAACGCCCCCTTCCGTCTAAGTGCTCTGTCGAGGTCCTTGTTCACAACCACGGGGAGTTGCCACCCCAGCCGTGCCGCGGCCCGAACTGGCCACCGCTGGGGCCGCCAAACGGTTCACCGGGGCCGCCCTGCGGAGGCAGGAAGAGGTCGTTGTCAGGCTCCCCTGGTAGGTTTGGTGCTCCTTGCCCCCATCTGCCGCCGACGCCAAAACCGCCCCGGCCGCGGCCTGGTGGCATCTGGCCAGGAAATATAGGATCAAACCGGGCGTACCCGTCGGCCGAGGCAAGGTCACGCTGACCCTCCTCCAGACCATGAAGGGGGGCGTACGGCATCCCTGGTCCGCGGAAGTTGCGTTCATTCATCAACATGCCTCCGTTTCCACTGAGGCTGCCACCGGGAACCAGGTCCGCGTCACCGTACCGTTGCCCTTCCGGACGCATATGGACATTCGCAAATGAGGACGTCGGCGCAGAAGCGGGTGCGACGCGCTGCACTTCACCTGGCAGTTCTGAGGGGTCTGATGCATCTCTCTCTGCCAGACGCTGCCGACTGGCACGATCTTCCTCCATGATCACGGTATGGGAGAAACGGATCGAGGAGGGCTACTAGAGAGGAGTTTTCGGGTGTGTGCGTATGTGCGTCGATAGCGAAGCGGTTTCTCAAGCGGTGAGGATAGAAAAAAAACGTGACGAGGATGATGTGGCAACGTGTGCGCCGCACGCGGAAAAGGGAAGGACGAGAAGTGGAAGAAGGGGGTGGGGAAGGTGAATGCTCCCTCATGCTACTCGCAGATGCACCAAACAGATAGGCGCGAAGCAAGAGAGAGAGCAACTCCTCCAGCGCTGTTGCACCCCTCTTTCTCCTCTTCGTGCTCAGGTATGTGCATCCATCTCTCCACTTCCTCTGAAGACTTTGCGGAGGCCATGAAGGGGAGGGGGAGGTGGATGCCTAAGCCGTCTCCGTCTGAATAAAAAAAACGGAGACCTGCGCCATTTCCTTGCCCTCAATCTCATCACCTGGATACGGGGAAGGCGGCTTACACTCCATCACTTGCACGTCACCGGCCTCTGACAGCAGGCGAGAATAATAATCGAAAAGAAAATAATGCGGGGGAAGGAGATCGCGATATGCACGCACACACACGCACACGCGCGCAAGAGTGCCTACAAAAAAATGATAAATAAACGTGCATCACAATACATGTTGGGAGAGACTAAATTACATGGTCGAAAAGGATAGAAAACGGTATACACACACACACACCTGCGCACAACATATCAACGTACCACCAAGACGGAAAAAGTTGAAGATCAATCGATTCAACCTTACCTCACACGGTCGATGGCCTAATATAATCTCGAGGAAGAGAGGTCGTCCTTGCTGCCGTGCCTACGACGAAGAAATACGCCGTCCAGTGGCCTGCATAACATTGCACGCGCACCACTCTGCTCACCGCCATGTCTCCTGAGACGATCTATCTATCTCTTGCTTCAAGGTGTCCCGCCCGGCCCGCAACTCGTCGCGAGCGCGCATCACCTTTTCGCAAATGAGTTCACGGTGTCGCATGACCGCGTTAGCGGCCTTGCGCTTTTCCAAAAGGTCAACGACGGTGTAGAGCTTATTGAACTCGGCGAGGCGCTGCAGCTGCAGCACGGCGTACGTCTTGACCTCCTCCTCCTCCCAGTTCGCCTCGCGGCGCCACATAAATTCCGTCAGCTGGCGCGACTGCCTTTCGCGGTGATGCTCCTCGCTTTGACGATGCTTATCCTCGACGGTCGCCTTGAACCGCTCCTCCTTCGCCAGCGCCTGGGAGCGAATTTCGTTGCTGCGCTCGTGGTGCGCCGCCACTGCGACCGCCCGCTGCGCCGCCTCTTCGTGCCGGCGGGCCTGAAACTCGCGCAGGCGCTCCTCGGCGTACTGCTGACGCTGCAGGGCCTCCCGCCGCGCCGCTTCTTCTGCCTCCTCCGAGCGAAGCCTTGCTTCCTCTCGCACATACGCGGCTCGTTGCTGCTTCTCCATAAGCAAGCGGCGCTCTTCTGCGAGTCGCGCCTCGCGTGCCAAGCGCAGATGCTCCAGCTTCGCTGCCTTCTCCCGCCGTTTCTGCTCTTCCGCGGCAAACTTCTCTTCGAGTACCGCCGTGCTGCGCTCCAACCGGCGAAGCCGCTCAGCCTCTTGCTCCTCGCGCCGCTGCTGCATTGCCTGCAACTGCCTCTCGCGCGCAGCCATACGCTCAGCGTTGCAGGCCTCTGCCTTGTTGAGGCGAGCTTGCAGCTGCTGCTTGTACGCCTCTTCCCGGCGCTGCCGTTCGGCTCGGTGCGCCTCTAGGCGGGCCTGCTGCAGTCGGCGACGCTCCTGCTCCTCAAGTGCCTTTTGCCGTCGCAGCTCTCCTGCCTCCGCCTCCGCCTGTAGTTTCAGCTGCACCGAGGCTTCCTGACGCTCCTGCAGTTCTTTGGCCTGCTGGATCTGGCGCATCATGCGAATCTTGTTGGTCTCGAACACTTGCCGCTGTCGCTCCTGCAGCTGCTGCACCGCCGTTGCCAAGGACTGCTGCTCCTCCCCCAGCGCCACATCTGCCAGCATGTCAGCCTCGCACAGACGACGGTACCAAACGACGAGTTCATTTAAAGGGACACGTGCGCAGAGCACCGAGTAGCTATCCTGCAGGGTGCAATGCAGGGTATCGCGTTGGGCCTGAACATACGCACGACGGTGCTCATGCACCTCTGCCTGCACTGCAGCCATTTCCTGCGTTGCTCGTCCGAGCGTGCTCAACGCGGGAGCAGAAGCGTGACTGCCTCTCAGGTCCCAGTCCTTTGGCGTGGCGCCGTTCTCCAGGAAAGCGATCACGGAGCGTGGTGAGTTGATGCAGATCTTTGGCGATGTCCCATTGTCCTTGAAGTGGTTCACGATGGTGGTGAGGTGACGTGGCACCGCCTGCCCGCTCCGCAGCCACCCGAGGTCAAAGGAGGACAGATCGAGATGGAGGGAGCTGGCGTACTGCGGTGGTGGGTCGAGCAGCACACGCAGCACACGCGCCGTCGATTCCGCGGTAGGTGGCCCATGTGCGGCGAACGGAGTGCGAAGTCTGCGTGGAGTGGTGGGGGCCGTGGCAGGCGAGGTCGCTCGCTCAGGCTGAGCTCGCGGACGTGACTTTGGCCTCGCTGCTCGGGCAGAAGCGGCGGGTGACGTGCCGGTTCTCTTTCCGATGCGTGTGAGATCCTGCTGCGGCTTCGAGGAAGGGGCGGTGCGTGCGCGCGGATGACTCATAGGTGTGGTGGCCCCCGCGGACTTCGGATGCGAGCGTTCTGAGGGCGGTCGAGGCATGTATGCAGGTGCAGCCTCGACCACGCCTGCATCCGAGGTGCGCGGTCCGTCGGCTCCGACAGGGGTGAGTCGAGCACCTTCTTCACTCGCTGCCGGAGTCGCTGTAGCGGCGGTTGTGGGCGTGCCGGCTGCAGTAGACGGGCGCAAGGGGGACGGGGTACCCTTTTGCTGGGGCTCCTCATCTGCCAGCGCAATCTGCGACGGCTGCGGCGAGATGGACTTTCGCGCAGTCGGCGTCGGACTCTCCTTTCCAGCGGCTTGGGCTACCCTCGCGCTGGCACCGCGGTGTCCTTTGCGAAGTGCCTGTGCTTTTTTACCCTCACGGGCTCGCTCGTACTCCACTTCTGCTGCGGTGGGGTCTAAGAGAGACGGCACCGTTCGATCAAAGTCTGGTGGAACGTCCTTGAGCCCAATCGTGTTAGTTGTCTCTGCATCTCCCAAGTGATGGCGGCGCAGCTCAGGCTCATACTTTTCGTACTCGCTGAGGTACTTCTGCCGGCTCTTCTCATCTGGAGCGATGCGTGGGATGTTCGGCAGTGTTATGCCCCCATAGCAGGTGAGCCTCTGCGAGACTTCTCTGGCACGAGACATGGCGAATGTTGAGATAGACTAGAGGAAGAGAGAAAAAAGGAGAGAGTTTTGCGAGTACACGGCAGCGGCGTCACCTTTACTCGGGGCTGTGTCCGCTGAGACGGTTATAGAAGGCGTGTCGTCGTCACCCCTTCCCTCTCCTTCCCAAGTGACGCCGTGTTCTACTGTGCGCACGCGCTTCCGCCTAAACGTTCACGACGCCGTTCTCCCACGGTTACGTTCCTGAGGGCTAACACGCACCCAGGGAGAGAGGCGCACGGCTGCTGGCAAGCCTAAACAACAAGAGTACGGAGAGGCAGAAGTATGGTGGTGATGTAAGAGTCCTCTCCTCCGTTCAGCCTCGCTCCTCACTCGTGTCCCCTTTGTGGACTTGTCGGTGTGCTGGTGTGCGTGTGTCTGTCTGTGTGTGTGTGTGTGTGGCGATGCGCTGACATCATTCGCATGCGCAACGTAAAAGGAGATGAACAACCAGCGCACGCGTGCCGCTGCGCAGTGACCCCAATAAGACGCGCACGAAAGAGGAGTTTCCCCATACAAATGGAAAAAAAAACATACAAAAGTAGAAGACAAGAGAGAAAACCAAGCGGATCCTCGTGAGACAGGGAGGGGGGAGGAGGGAGCATAGCGAAGCCGAAGTCGAGGAGGGTGGTACGCGAAAAGCAAGGTGGAGGAAGACATTGCATGTCTTGAGGTAACACATGCACGTCAGCGATTGCAGCTCCCCAAACCCGTACCGTCGCGTCACCTTGCAGTGACGTACGTGTTTGTACCTGCATGTGCGTCTGAAATCGCCTCCGCACTCTCGCGTGACAGCGTTTGCCTCCCTCTCCCCCCAACACACACACAGCGGCGTGTGCACATGGCAGGATGTAGGGGGTATTGCTCGCTGTTTGCATGGACACACACACACACAAAAAGATGTGCGACTCGCGCGCGCACCTACACAGTCAGAAGCGCCGCCACGTCATCGTGGGGGTACGCACCACTGTCTCTCACCCTCCTTCGTTTTTTTTTGCATGTTCCTGTTTGCTTGCTGTGCTCATAAGCACCGTGGGCTGAGACGGCACTCGTGCATGCATGCAGACAACTACATGGCATCTTCTCCACCTCACAGAGCGGGAGAGAAAAGGAAAGACAACAAAGAAATCAAAAGGAAAAAAAAGAGTCGACGTGGTTTACATGCGAAGGACACAAGACGGGGAAGGAGAGCGGCGACTGCCTCTTGCTGCTCCTGCAAGGGCCCACACGTGTGTTGTTCTCGTAGCAGTGAGACAGTAGTGGCCAGGGTGTGTGTGATGGTGTGGTGTACATGGAAGCAGGTATTGCTAATGAGTTGCTTTGGATGGCGCGGCAGCTGCCGTCTGGTATGCCCCGCGTGGCCGCCTACTGTGTGTAAAGATGCACGACACTGCTGCCCTGGTCGTCGTACGTGGCCTTGGAAAGGCACGTGTCAGGGAAGACGCTGCTGCAACCCCAGATGGACGCCCCCATCCACGCCGCCGTCCCACGCTCTGGGAACGCCACGCAGGTGGCCCGTACCCCTTTAGGAGCGATATCGGCAATCTCTCGCTGCACGCGCTGCTCAGTGCCAGGGAAAAGCGTACTGCCGCCGCCAAGCACGACGTTCTCATAAAGTGTCTGCTCAAGGAACCGCGGGGCGGCGGCGGCGGCATCACGTAGCATATCTACCCAACCACGTAACGCCTTTGTCACAATGGGGTTGCTCTGCGAGTACCCCGTAGGGGTGGTGGGTCGCCCTGCCGACATGGCGGTGGTGTAGGTGAGGTACGTGTTGTCGAACAGCGCCTCAGGAACCTTGTAGGCGTGCTCGAGTAGAAAAATGCGCTCCTGATCGGGGAGGATGAACCCGTCGGCGGGGTCGGGATGGGAATGCGTGCCGACCTGCCTGACCTCCTCGTCCTTCGCATCGGCGGACACGCGGCACAGCGCTTCCTTCGCGGCTTCCACAACATCGCGGTCGGCGGGGGTGGAGAGCGGGTACCCAGCTGCTCGCAGCGCAGCAAAGAGCTCATCGGTCAGCGCCTCGCCCGCAATAGAGGACGACCGCACCGAGTGTGCTAAGGTGTACCCCTCATCTACTGCTGCAACGCAGGTGCGGCCGGCGCCACTGTCAATCGCCAACCCTCTCGTGCGCCCACTCGAGTAGAGTGTAGCCGCCGTGTTCGTCAGCAGCCCTGCGAGAGGAATGTTAAAAGACTCGAACAGCAGCTCGCAGAGGCGCTCTCGGTCGAGTCGCGACTGATCAGCGGGCTCAAGAAAGAGAAACGGTGATGTGTCTGGCGTGACGCGGGCCTCCTTCACGAGTGCATAGAACAGAAGCTTCTCGAGTGCGTTGTAGTCATACACGTGGCCCTCTCTCACGGGGTACGTGAGCGACAGAAGGCCGCTGTCGTTGTAGGCTGCATCGCCAATTGCAATGTCGAATGGGTGCTGGAGGAGCGTTGGGCGCGGCCGCCTCGTGCCAGGAAGCCCTACGCAGCTGCGGAGCATTGTACGGGGTGCCTCCTCACCGCTGAAGCCTACACGAGTGTTGCGAGTGCCAACGTCCACCACCACGCTCTGTATGCTAGCGGAGATACCGGTCATGACGGGCACTCTCTAGCCGAGTGTCACGAACGACGAAGTGAAGAAAATACGGTGACAACAATGAAGTTGCTTGGAGGGGATGCGACAAGGCCTCGCACACTGGCAGGCGAGCGGCCATGCGCACATGATGTAGAACGACCAACAAGAGCAGTAGGAAAAAGGAGGTCAAACACGTCACATATGAAGTGCGGGCAAAGGTACGAAAGTGGAGAAGGAGGTGGTAGTGGTGGTGGTGGGAGGGGGGGGGTGGCGACAGAGGGTGCTGGAGGCACACACCACGCGATCCGGGGAGAGGAAACACCTCTTCATCCCTTCCCTCTTCCCCCCCTCACCCCACTCCTGTAGAGGTGAGAGAGGCGAGGTTAGAATGTGAGACACAGGGCACCAAGAAGCCGTGCGCACGCTCATTCGCCACGGTCAAGCAGCTTTGTTTTTTTTTCCTTTCCGATACACGCATTCCTTCTGCAGTGGGCGGTAGCCATGGAGGCGAAGACGGTGAGAGAGGAGGAGGAGAGAGCTCAGCAAAACAGGAAGCAGCTCGAGAGGTTGCTTCTCCCGCTTCCTCTACTGGGCACGTAGCCGACAACAATCGAGCTGTCGCGGTAGACGACTCGCGCAGGTGGCCCCGCGCGTTTGACCTCCCTATTTCTGTTGCTGCTTGCACTGCCGAAGAAGCGCGACGCGGTACCGTCGACGTGTCCATTCTGTCATCACGCAGCCATACGCTGTGAGGGAAACGAGGAAGAGGCAAAGAAGAACAAGACGAGTCCGCGCACACGCCGAGGGACGGAGAGGAAGGGGAAGAGCGCCGACAACATACGGGTTCTTCCCTCCCCTCATCCCATCGACCTAACCTCGTTCATCAATGACGCTCACCTACGATGGTGTGCCACGCTGATCTCCACCTCAGCCCGGGACTCGGCTCACAAGAAGGCATCTGGGCGAGACCACATGACCAAGCAGACGCGTGCACGGAGACACACATACTCTCCTCGCCACAGCATAAGGCAGAGAGTGGGGAAGAATCGGCGCGTGATCCACCCACATACATACACACACAGGAAAACTGATAAAGAGCAAAGGCAAAAGAGGAGACCCGTCACAGCGCACATCACCAAAGGCACGGGAAGCAGAGGAGAGAGGAGGGAGAGGGACAGGGCAAGGGATCAGGGGAGCGTCGTAGCCGCCCCAGCAGCGCACCCGCTAGTTCGCTACCGCTACCCCATCTATTGCGATACATGTCTTTACGACTCTTTCCCTTAGGGGGCGTACACGCCGGAGGGGCTATGATAGCCGTTGGGTGCGCTTAAGACCTGTGGCCGCGTAAGCTCAGCGCGCGTGTTGTCGATAGCCTCCTTGTGCATCTCGAAGATCTGCGACATGGTGGCGTTGCGCTCGTACTGCTCATGTGGGTTCATGCCACCGGAAAGCCAGCGGTCTTTGTTTAAGTTGGTGCTGAAAGGCTGTTGGCGGAACAAAACCCCCACCGCCATACAGCCAACGGCAAAGACTATGATGGTCATAAACACTTGATCGGGCAGAAGCAGAAACAAGAAGATTGTCCGCTCTCTTCGTGTTCGGTGTGTACTCTGGATCGAGGCGACCTGAGCGTGCGCGTTCATATAGCTGTTGCGGTACAGCATTCCTTTCTCGGACGCACGCGCGCCAGGGGAGAATGCGTGCAAAAACGGTTTCATGTACCGGCCAGCGGATCGACGGAGCATGGTGTGAGTAAGTGGGGGAGTGTGTGCGTGTGTGGAGGTTACTACGAACTACAGCAGGAAGGGGGAACACAGTAGAAGCGATACGCAGTTGTTGATATGAGGTCCAAGCGGAACGACAACATGTAAGCTCGGAAGGGATGCACCCACGCTAGGCTATATATTGGCTAAACTACGTCCTAGAAAGAGAACACAATGGCTGCACGGCCGCGCTGACTCGCCTTTTCTTCGTGATGTGGCAGTCTAGATGCTGAAGATACTCTGCGAAGAATGATGAGTTGGGGTGGAAGGGGGTGGGGCAGAGAGAGGGTACAGAGACGGCGTGGTGGATGGCGCACACCACTGCGTTCACACACGAAGGAATCGACCTTGATGGCTACGAGAAAGGGAAGCAGCAGATGAGTAGAGACAGTGAAGGGAAAGAAATAGTGCAACATTACCCTCACAGAGAGAGGTGAAGGTAGTGGGAGGCTGACACCTCGGTGAAGTTGGTGAGCTCCTGGTAAAGTTTCTTCCCAAATGCTGCATCGGCTATTGCCGACGAGTCTTTCTATTTGTGCGTGTAAACTCATCAGTGTGTGTGTGGGTGTGAGGGGTGTGGGTGGGTTGGGGGGAGGATGGTGGCGTGCCGCCCGCGCAAGCCTGCGTGCCCCTTCCTCGTCGCCACTTACCCCACCCAGTTTCTCGCACAGACAGACGGATCTCGTGCAGTCGAAGTGACTTCACTGACAACTTGTGTGCATGTGAGAATGCGGATGTCTCTTCTGCTTTCGATGCACGAGGGGGAGAAGAGCACGAAAAAGGGGGTCGAAAGAGGCGGAAGGAACGAAAAAGGAAAGCATGCGGGATAGAGGACACAGAGGCGCGCGCGTGTGTGACCATCTGCGCTGCTCGCCTCCCCCCTTTTTCCCAAACATCTCTCCCACTTCCACCTTCCTTGCCACCCAACAGATGGTATCGCTCATGTTTGTACATCACACGTAACATTCGTTTCGGGAAGGGGGAAGAGCACACAAAGTGAGGCCGACGGCGTCGTTGCGGATGAATGAAGGATGCGGGCGGAGGAAGGCCGAGAGGGAGCAAGAGGGATCGGGTAGGGACGACGCCTAAAGAGTAAAGCAACCACTCCCCCGCGGAGGGAGGGGAGGGGGGCTTCCTTTTGTGCGCTGCTGCTCTCCGGTCCCTGGGTCGACTCCCCACCCGCGCACACCTCCCCTCGACTCATGTATACAGCAGGCGTAAAGGCTGTCTGCCCCATGACTATGCACGCCTTTCATTTTCTACATGTAACCATTCGCGCGCGCCGCATTTTTGAATTCCTCGATGCTGCACGTGCTACTGCCCTTGGCGACGAGCGCAAACACGGCATCGATGTCAGCATCCGACATGCCAAAGTCGCACTTGTGGCACAGCCGGCGGATGTCCTCGAGAGGGCGACCCCCGGCAAAGTACTTCGACTCTACCCCGAGGGAGACGTAGTGGCAGGGGTAGAGCAGCTGGTGCGCACGAACTTCGTCCTTGAGTGGCCCCGTTAGAGACAGGCCACTGTCCACCGGCACAGCCACGGATGTGTCGGCCTTATTGGCCACCGCCGCATCGGCAGAGCCGGTGAGGCCTTGCTGGCCAGCCTTGCCGGAAGCGTCTTTATCAGTCCTAGACCCGGACGCCGTTTGTGCCCAGGACGATAGCAACTCCCGTACAGTTGGCTGCTCTGTCTGGAAGTAGCTCGCCGCCGTTCCTGTTGCGCCGAACTTGGTGACACTCCCGCGCTTCTCCTCGTCCCACTCAGCCGGGTCATCGAGGCCGTAGCTCTTCGACTTGCCCAGCTCCCTCGCCACTGTGGTTTCGTAGTCCTTCGATAGCTTCGACACCAGCTGCGTGGCGGAGTCGTTGAACAGCGTTGCAGCGGCCGTGCTGTCAGAGCGGGCAGAGGGCTTGCCGAAGCGATGTTGAGTGGGGTCAATGCCAGCTTTTTCCCAGTCGTAGTTGCGCGTCAGCTGCTCGCCGGCAGGGTGCAGCACGTCGACAGAACGATACCCTGCCAGCACCGACTGCGTCGAGTCGCCCTTCTTCTGTGTAATGCCGAAGCCGCCGAAGGGGACCGGCACCGGATCCCGGGGCACTGGGGCGTGGCCAAGAGGCTTTCGACGGTTGCTGAGGTATTGGGTCTCACGCTGGGCGTCTAGAAGCGCTGTCATCTTGTCCGCATAAATCTCCGGCCGCAGGCACGCATCGGCGCCGCCCGTCTCCTTACCCTTCACGCCGTGCCGCATGTTCGGGTCTACTGGAGCGTCCTTGGCGAGGCCCCAATGGCGCCGCTGCTCACCGACGTCGCAGCCGCGGTGGTGAAAAGAGCGGATGTGGTCCGGCGTCACAATGCCGTTGGGGTTGTAGCTGGAGAGCAGCTCCGCTGTCGTGGCCTCCGTCCAGTCTCCATGGACACCGGCCGGGCGCAGCTGTGGCGCAATGCGGTTCAGCCGCGCCTGCGAGTTGGAGTAGGTAGACATGGCGGGGTGTTGTGAGGCAGAGAAATGGGAGACGGGGCGATGCACGTCGCGAGGCGAGTGCCGGCGACGGTGTCTGCAGCTCTAAGTCGCTGTATGGAGTGGAGAAGCAAAGGAGAGAAAAAAAACGGCAGGGGAGGGGGCGCAGTTACACACGCAGTGGGTGCCACATAAACAAGCGAGAACACAGAGCTATGCTGAGGACGGCAGTGCACGTCCTGTG
This sequence comes from Leishmania mexicana MHOM/GT/2001/U1103, assembly GCF_000234665.1. NCBI lineage: Eukaryota > Euglenozoa > Kinetoplastea > Trypanosomatida > Trypanosomatidae > Leishmania > Leishmania mexicana. The sequence continues at coordinate 1,301,793 of NC_018324.1, forward strand.
GGTAAAAGTGTGTAAGAGTGCAATCGCCTCGTAGGGGACAAGAGGAAGGGGTAACGATGGATTCTTTAGCTGCTCCGTATCACACACTGAAGATTGGAGGAGCGAGGGAGTGATGTGTACGGCATCGCTGACGTGGCGGTCATGGAGGAGTTCCTCTCCTTCGCCAGTCTCCGATTACCAGCCTCTGGACTGGTCACCCTGCGCTCCCTCTCACCTCCTCCTTGAAGGCGAATGCGCTGGTCCGAGGAAGAGTGCGTCTGCCGCTGTTTGGACACCCGCCTGCAAGAAACGCTGCTGCTCCCTCCCTCCCTCTCCCCTCTCCTCTGCTGGAGAGAGTTCAAGGTGAAACACCAGCGGGCAGTAATCGACGCGGATGTTGCATTTGGAAAGCAGCTGTGGCTGCCACGAGGTACGGTGAGGAGCCGACAGAATAATAAAAAAGCGGCCGACCAGATAAGCGCACCCACACACACACACACACACAAACGATGATAAATATACACAAGCAAGGAACGAGCGGGGAGGAAGAGAGAGCGCTGAAGAGTAGCAAGCAAAATACACAAAGAAATCAGAACCGCAACGAAAAGAAGCAGTGCCGCAGGGGGAGATGCACATCTGTTGTGCGTGTCGCACACCCTCCCCCCTTCCCCCACCCCCCCCGCGGAACACGAGCGCCTCCGGAATCGCCAGTTGTGTTTCGATGGATCCGGCCTTCTTTCGGGTGTGCATCGCTTCCCCGTGCCTGAGCAGAGCACATCAAACAAGACGCCTGGCGACCCTGGCGGTAGAGCCACTCTACCAAAGCGCACGCTGTCCAGAGGGAGGGAGGGGGGAGGGTGCCTCTTAAGTCTTCAGGAAGAGGGAAAGGGGATAGGAAAGCATGGCAGCAAAAAAAGGAAAAGGGCAAGTAAAAAAAAGGTTGGTCACCGGTGCGCTGCGCAAATGTACGCGTGGCGCCTCTTCAATGCTCTGTTCTCCCTCCTGAACCTACAAGCACCTTCACCTCCTACCCCTTGTTCCGCCTCCAGCACCCACCTTCGCTAACCACCGTGCGCCGGGTGCGACACAGCTGCCGGTACCCCACTGTCGCCATGCCCCTCGCCATGCCCCTCGCCAGCCTCTCCTTCGTGTGCCTCGACTGACGGGTTACGGCGACTATTCCGGCGCCGTACCTGACCCAGCCCGAGCAACTCTTCATGGCCCGCATCCCCGTACATGCAGCGCAGCGACCCTGTTACACGGAACAGTCGCTCCGCTGACCGCAACAGGTCCAAAAGCTCGAGGTATATGGCGTGCTCGAGCCGCAGGTCGCCATACTCTCGAGCCATCTCCATGCACCGCACCAAGTTCTCCAGGGCAGCCGGGTTGGCCATATTAGAGTAGAGCAGGGTGCTCGTCTGGTTTGTCAGCACGGAACGCAGCAGCCGACCAAGGGTCAAGACGAACGTGGTGTAGAGGGCTACGATGCCGACGCCTTTCAGCAAAGAGATGCCCATGACCACCGTGTCGGAGATGATGACCATGTAGATGGACACCTGCTTAGCCGCCACGCGGCTATGCATTTGTGCCGCGAGTGGCGCCCGAACGGTGCTGCTGCCACTACCGTCGGTAGCGTCTTCGTAGTTGAAGTCGTCACACCCCTCACCTGTCGTCAGACACCGCCACTCGGCCGCGCTGCTCGAGTTCTCAGACGGGATGTTACCCCCTGGGAAGAGTGGTGCGCAGTGCAGGCACCAGTAGCGCACCACTGAGTTGAGAGCGACATCCCTGTCGTGGTTCAGCTCGAGCGTGCAGTTGTGGTGGTTGCGGTGGGGGAAGCGCAGGTTCGTCGGAAGTCCATCGATCCGACTGGCGCGGTTGAAGACAAATGGGCTGTAGAAGAAGGGCAGAGAAGCAGAGCCGACCACGCTGCTGCTGCTGTTCTGAGAGTCCGCCACCGCTGCCTCTCTGGTGTCGCTGGTTTCTTGCTCCAGGATGGTGACCAGGTCCTGCGCGGTGTCCCAGGGAATCGGCCAGTGGTTCACCAGCGACGCCGCCACTGCAGCGTCCGTGCTGCTCACGCTGCGAGAAACCTCCAGCGCCTGCAGCATGTATGCGCTGGACGCGTTCGACGCGGCCGCGCGGAGGCCAGCCAGCACCTGCCGCACAGCCTGCGGGCTGGCCATCCATAGGCTGCTACTACATGACGTGAACTCCATCAGCTGCACAGTCTTCCCTACGGCCATGAGGTCATACGAGCCGAGCGTGGGGCGGGTCCGTTCAATCCACGTCCACCATCCCTCTGGCGTCGTGACGTTGTCGTGCACCGTGGTCGCAAAGAAGTCGTAGGCGCCAAAGAAAGAGAGCTGAAAATTGAGCTGTGTGGCGCTGTTTGCCATAGTGGACGGGTTGTAGGTGGAATAGTAGAGCAGAGGCCCCAACAGGGCCAACAGGGCGAGGACGAGGCGACTCACACCAAATGCCCACTTGGAGAACGGCGCCACCGGGTCACCAAGCTTTTCGTTGCGGCGGTGCTTTTCCAGGTAGCGATCCCGGCACTGGTATACGTACACGTAGATGTCCTCCACGGTCAGGTACTCCTGCAGACTCAGCGACGTCCGCAACACTGTCCAGTCCACCAACGTACGCAGCTCCCAGAGAAATGGGAGCGAGCGGTAGACCGTGAAGCTGTAGCTGAGGAGGCTGCCTAGGTGGGTCGCGAAGATGTGGCGGCGGCGGTGCACTGGAAAGCCGCGGCACACTTGCATCACAGAGAGCACAAGGGCCACAATTTTGAGGGCGAGGTACACGTTGCCGGTGGCGTGATCCGACACCGTCACCGCATTCCGCCACCACCAGTAAAAAAGGGTATACGAGAGGGCGCACACGCCGTTGGCGAGCGCCTTCAGACGCATGGAGCGCTGCACGTATAGCATGCGGTCCATGACAAGCTGCAGCACGCTCACGCATATCAGCAACGCCATCGGGCCGGGGAGCAGGTTGTTCTGCACGTTGTCCTGCAGCGTTCCATTGTTTTTGCCGGCGATACGGCTGTAGTAGACGGCGACCATGAGCAGCGCCACGGAATCGACGGAGGTGTAGGAGATGTACCAGTCCTCGCCAACCCCCGACACAGTGAGGAGGTTTTGGCAGTAGTCGGCCACCAAGGCGCGAAAGGCGCTGCTGATGCTAATGCCATGCGCAATCGGCGTCAAGAGAAGAAAAGATGCTGAAGGCGATGCTGTCGTCGCTGCTGTGATGCTGTTGGACAGCGACTCGCCTCTAGCAGACGACGCCGGGTCTTCCGGCATGACCGTCACGGGGGAGCTGTCCCGCACCGTGCTTTGCTGCTGATCCCGCTCTACATGAACGCCGTGGATGATGCTCACACGATCATGTAGCACGAGCACCCCCATCGTCACCAGATCCATCCAAAGCGTATCGTAGCGCAGGGCACCGCGCGATTGAGGCACATTGGCCCACACCTGATGACTGCTCCTGCTGCCGCGGTTCTGCCCCTTTAGCGGCAGCAGTACCCAAGAGAGTACTGTGATGAGGGAAGAGTTCGTGTGGCCGTAAAATGCCCACATCGAGGCCGCCTCCTTCAGTAGCATCCCCGTTCCGAGAAACACCCCAAACGCCTTGTACACCACGCGCGGGGGGTGGGGGTGGTAGGCAAGGGCCACCTGCACTACGTAGCACAGCCCAATGAGCTCCCATAAGCAGCCAGTGAGGAGTGCGTTGGCGACTGAGCAGCCCAGCAGGGCGAAAGGAGTGTGTCGCAGCACCACTTGCACCGCAGTGCGCAGAGCGTACTGGCTGAGTAGCCAAAGCGTCGACGTGGAGGAGTCGGTGGCGACCGCGGAGAGGCGGTACTCGGAGGGGTGGTAGGTGTACGCTGCCAGCTTGTCGCATATCCGTCGCAACCACCGCACACATCTCTGCCGCCACCACCGCAACAGGGGTGGCTGCGCCTGGTCGGGCGACGGCGGCGGGGCGTTGCTCCTGCCGTCCACGGCGGGAAGCGTCAGGGGAGGCATCGGCAGTTCTCCTGCGTCGTCCAGCACCTCGTTCACCTCCTCCGGCTCCAGCACTGGGGTCATAGACGGCGGCGACGGCATCGACACCCGCACTCTCTCAGCATCACTGCCATGATCGTCACCGCCCTCTTCCACGTAGTCGCTGCCTCCCCGTGTGCACGTCTGACAGGTAAAAACCATGTCATCACCGGTGCGCAGGGCATTGAGGTACGAACATACTTCCCGGTCCACACGCACCACCTTCTCGGTTGCATTCGCCATGCGCGACAGCAGCTGCCGCTGCAGGGCGGCATGCCGCGCCTCACTCAGCAGTCGCTCCTCACCCTGCTGACGCAGCAGAGCCGTGCACGACTGTGGGCAGTTGTACACGCAACTTTGCAGCCACAGACACACGAAAAGCATGACGTGCCGGTGGGAGAAGACGAGCGCATTTCCGTCCACGTGCGAGGCATCCAGGGACCACCCAATCAGCAGCCCCACCCAGGGTGGCAGCTTTGGTATGGCGTCGCGCACACAAGGGCAGGCAGCGACTAAGGCGACGAGCGGAAGCAGGGCGTAGAGGACGACGGTCAGACGCCACCACCGCCAAAAGCTCCAGTGCAAACGGTGGTGTCTCGCCGCCAAGCACAGGCCAGCGAGCAGCAGCACCGCACGTAGCACACAGGGAGGCCACGTCGTGGCAGAGCCGATGGCGACGGAACCGCATGCAACCAGCGGCACGCGGCGCGCTACGCTCACGACGACACTGCCTTTGTGTGGCGGAGCTGGGCTTGTCGAGAGGGGCGACGTGTCAGTCCCCTCGGCGGCTTCTTCGTCGCAGTGAAACACGCCAGCGACGTCCCTAAAAAAGTAATGTATTTCGTCAGGTGGCATCTCAGACAGCAACGCGGCAATGTCCTCGTGGTTCTCGCGCAACTCTCCGGAATGGCGCCACACCCAGTCCAGGAAGCTCGGGCTGTGGATATGGCGAAGGAGATGCTCACTTTCGTTCTCACGTGGCGCCCCGCTGCTGACTCGGAGCACCACACACGCTGCGGCAGCAGCGCAGCACACGCTGTCCAGCTCCGTCTTCGTCTTGTCTTTGTTGGTTGAGCCGCCAAACAAATACGGGTACATGGCAAGGGCACTCCACCAAGGGAATACGGTATGTAGCCAGTGCAGCAAGTAGGCCAGCGCCATCAGGGCAGCCGTGGCCGACCCGAACGCACTAAAGAGCAAGCGCCGCCGCTGCAGCACGCCGCAGTTTCGCACTTCCGCCGAGATCCATACCGCCATGACCAGCAGGCCAACCCCCCAGCCCAGGGCGATTTTTTGCGTGAGGTACAACAGCACCCAGAGCAGTAGCATGTAGAGATGCGTCGCGCAAGTCCGCCACACCCGGCACCACATCCTTCCTGGTCTCGGCAAAGCGGCCGTGTTGCGCTCTCTCCGCCGAGCCACCAACGCGCACTGCAGCTGCAGGGATTGAGCGACACCAACGAGCAGCGGAGCTGCAGCGACGACCAACGTAGATGGAAGGTTCGCGCCAGCGCTCATCGCAGACGAGGGCCTCCAAAGACCAAGAAGCTGTGCCGGCGATACGCCAAGCCGCGTCTGCGCATCGAGCCACCCGGGTGAGAACCACAGCTGGTATACACACTGCAGTGCAGTGTGCACGGCAGCCACGCCTAAAGTCCAGCAAGGGAAGACTCCGAGTCCCGGACCAACCAAGTAGAGCGCCGCCAGAATGCTCGGCCGCTGCAAGGCAGTGTGAACCATGGCGGCGAGAACAGCAAAGGAGAGCACATCAGAAAGCACCTTCGGCCACCACAAAAGTGCCCGCCAAAACCGGCCCGTCGACGCCTCCGGTGCACCGGTGGTCGGCGCTGCAGCCAGCGAGGATGGCAGCGAGCTCGGTAGTGGGTGTGGCCTCGCGGTGGCCGTTGCGAGCACAATGATTAGCCACCAAGGAATAGAAAGTGGTGTGAGCCACATGGCGGAGTCGGCGGGGAGACCGATGTCCTGCGCACAGCGCCTCTCCGATCCTGGCGGACATCCGAGTGCGCGCAGGAGTTGCCAGAGGCGCGGCTGCGCAGGCTCGAATTCCGCTGTCAGCATGCACATGAGCACCACTCCGCAGTAGCCCACAACAAGGAAGCGGCGCCACACATACGCGAGTCTGTGCAACCGTAGGTGATGCAGGAGGGTCACCGTAAAGAGGAGGAGGATAAGCACCGTGACGCTTGCACTCCTTGGCAGCAGCAGGGCGATCCACGCGAGCACCACGACGCCAGCGACCCGGTGCACCGTGTGGATGAAGCGTGCCCAGCTACAGCGGAACGCGAGGCACTGCGCGATGTGTGTCCAGTTCGTGAGCCACTTTGGTGTGTACCGGCTACACCACATGAGCACAAACTGGGCGAAGAGGTACGGCGCACAGTCTTCCCACGTAAGGGAGGTGATAATCACGTAGTCGCCCATAGAGGCCTTGATGAAAGGCGGCTGGGTTCCCGTGGGAATGTGCTGACGCTGCTGCTTCTGCTGTTGCCGCTTTTCGTCGCCAGCGGCAAAGATGCCGTAACAAAGCTGCACACCGACAACAACGGCCACACACACCGGCGGCACCGTGCGCAGCCGTCGGTATAGCATGGCGTTGCCGCCGATCACGCTGACTCCGAGTGACACCACCAGACAAGTGGCATGGAGAAGGTCCATGGAGGCGCTGCTGGTGCCGAGAACAAACATGCAGAGGATGACAGCGTAGGTGTAGAAGGGGCCACTGACGAGGAGCTGGGTCACCTCCTCCACCGTGAGGCCTCCTCGCGAAGCGATAGGCGAGGAGGCGCCTGACTGTTGCGCGGCAGTTGCGCAGATGGCGTCGAGCTCGATGGTGCGCGGCGAGCGTCCCACGGCAACCTGAAACAAATAAAGCAGTCGCTTTCGGTCTGCCGCGGCGTCGCTCAGCTGTGCACGCAACCACGTAACCTGCACAGAGTCTGTGAAATGCGCGTTGGCTTCGGTAGAGAACCCCACGCGGTTTACAAGCGACGACTGCGACGGCGTAGCGGGCTCTGCACCCTCGTCAGCGATGTTGCCGCCGCTGCCGGTGTCGCCCACACCTGCGACACTCACATATACTCCGAAAAGGAGAGCGATGAGATGCTCCGCAACAACTTGCGCAGCGACAGCACAACCATCGTCCGGGTATGCAGGCCTTGCTGGTGACCACTGCCCCCATGCCGTGGTGCGCGGATTGCCTGCCAACGCTTGAAACACGTACTGTACGAGAATCGTGCAGCACAGCACGGTCAGTACACAAGCGATGGCGATACGGTGCGCCGAAGGTGGTGCCATCGGACTCTGTACCAGGCCGCCAGCGCAGCAGCAGAGGTGGAGCAACCACACTGCCGCCGAGACAAGACTGGGGTAGTAGACAGCGTACGCGAGGAGAGCTGTGATACACGCAATGGCAAACACCTGTGGTGTCCGTCGGTGACGGTTGAGCAACCCTTCGTAACTTGCGGACATCGATCGAAAAGAGGCGTTGGGCACCGAGGTGGACAGCACCGGCTGATCCCCCGTGGCGAGCAGGCGAGTGACCTCTTCGCCAGCTGGCACCGCCGCATCGGCGCCGCTTTCAGGGAAGGCGCTCTCCGACGATTCCGTGCCGTGGTGCATGAATGCTGCGCCGAGGAAGACGCCTGCCATGCCGACCATCTGCAGCGCGTAGCGAAGACCTGCAATAGTGTCCAAGGCGGCGGGCCCCATGCCGAGCAGTCTGCACCAGTCACCGTGCGCATTCGTGAAAAAGAAAAAGGCGCCGTTCTGGGTTAAACACACGCACACAAGAGCCACCGCAACGGCGGTTCCGAATGCGTGGGGGATGTGGCGCTGCGCCCCCGTACCGCTTCCCACCGCGCTGCGCTGTGGTTTCCGGATGCGGTGCTCGACGTACAGGAAAGCCGCTACAAACACAAATGTAAAACCTTCTAGACACAAGCCGACCAGACTTGGCTCAGCGGTCCAAGCGGCGGCCCAGCTAAAGAGGGACAGCAACAGCCCGGCTGCGGGGCGACGAGCGGCGAGCATCGCGCCTGTCCAGCGAGGAAGGAGGCTCCAGGGCACCGACCTGCCCTGCACCGCACGCGTGGCGCGATTACGAGAGAGAACGCGACCGGCGAGAGTCCGCTTCAGGATCAACAGATATATCCCCAGGACTACGACTGTGGCTCCTGGGCACACGATCGTGTTGACGTAATCCGCAGCGTCCCACTGCTGGACGCCGAGGAGGACCCAAAGAGGGTAGAGGGTTCTCCATACGGCCTTCTGCACCCATGCTGTATTCTGCTGCAGCGTTGTGACTGTGTTCGCGACAAGGCTGCAGAATGTCGAGGTCACCAAGGAGGCAAGTAACACTTGCCAGAGGCGCGAAGGAAAGAGACGCTGACCGATGAGTGCCTTGCGGTGCTTACTGCAGTAAACAAGGGCCCCAATCAGCCATACCGGGGCTCGCAGGCTCACAGTGCTGATGGTGGCGAGCACAAAGAAGAGAATGTGCAGCGTCGCCACGCGCCATCGAGAAATCGGCGCCGGCCCTCCATCCGGCGTGATGACTTCGTGAGAAGACGACATCAAAAGAAGAAAAAAAAGGTCTTCGCTCGCTTTCTGTGTTGCTGCTGGCGCGTGTGCGTGGAGAGGGCAGAACAAGGAGAAGCTCAACACGTATGGGGCGTGCCGTTTCCACTCTAGAGAGATGATGTATGGATGTATTTATGCGTGTGACAGTCGAGTCTCTGTATGCCTATGGCGTTCCCTTCCAGACACATGCAATGGAACAACAACACCACGAAAGCACAAAGAGGGCGAAGCTGGATGTGTGCAACGCGTCACGTTGAACCGATGGCCAAGAACGAGGTAATAAAATACTTGATGATTAGGAAAGCAAAGCAGAAGGAGAAATGATATAACTGTGCTAGAAATAGAGGGCGTATGAGCATGTGCGTGTCGGTGGGGTGATGGTCAAGCCCCAGGCACGCGCAATCCTACCGATACCGATGTACGTGTTGATTCGTTGTCCCCCCCCCTGCCCCAAGTATCGGCTGTCGACACCCGAGAGCTCAACGCGCACCCGCGAAGACGCTAGCTGAATGCGATCGAGAAAAAAGGTGTAAACGAAGCGAGAGAGAGCCGACGAGGAGGTAACGAACGAGCTTGAAGGGATTTTGCTTGCCACACACTGTACGGGCTGACGGCTGCAGGAGTGTTCTGTCAGTTCGTGTGCCCAGCGAGAGGGAAGGAAAGAAGGGGGAGAGGTGTCAGAGAAGGGGTAGGATCAGTAACCTGTGCGCAAGTGCACGGATGATCACGCTACGCACGAGGGAATGGTAACGTGCACAGATGCTTTCGAGTGTCCCTTGCACGAGAGCCCAACAGAAGCATGTCGGCGTTCTTCCCCTTTTGAGGTTTGCAAAGCTCGAGAGCGGGGTGTCCTCTCTGAATCACAACGCTCTTCTCTCAGCCGTCCTCATCAGGGTCTGCGAAGATTGGTCGCCTCTCCACTCACCCACCCACCCCCACACATATACATATATAGCTGACACTTCACATGAAAACGGCCTTAGATATGTGAATCGCCCACGCCTCTAAGGACAACTATGCAGCCCCCCGAAAAATGCACGCGCACTGCAGCATAGACATCCAAACATACAAGCACTCCACCCACCACACAAACACCGAGAAGGCAGGAGGAGGAGAATGAGAGAAAAGAACGTCAACAGCCTCACCTCGAAGAGTCCATCAGTTGTTGTACAAGGTCGAGCGGGCACCCGTGACGAAGTCCGGCATGCCCCAGCGACGCTGCAGCTTTCCGTGAGACTTGATAACGTTCCACATATGCGCCTTGCGCCACTGACTAAGGGACGTGTTTTCGATCGTGTTGTCGGCGATGATGGCCTGAATGCGCGAGTTGACATATTCATCCATGACAGTGCTGTTCGCTGCCTTGCCCTCCTCAGTGTGCACACGTTGATTCCACCGCATAATCTGCGCGTGCGATGGGTGCGACACGAAGACGCCACCGTCCTCGAGAGCAAACATGCGAAATGTTGGAGACAACGTGCGCGTCGTTGTGGAAAGGCTGCGGTTGTCGGCGAGGTCGTCTCGCTGCTCCACGGCAGTGGTGGCTGGTGGTGGAGGGGAGACCGGCATCACCTTGAAGGTGCGGTCCTTCTTGGGGGTGTAGACAGACATGCCAAAGCCACCGAAGCCGTAACGCACAAAGCCGCGGTTGTACACGCGGCCGTAACGCGTACCCGCATTAGGGTGCTGCGCGCGTTTCTTCTGATGCGACTGCACACGCAGCAGCGCCTGAGTAAGCCGCAGCATCACTGTGTTGTAGCGCCGCCGTGCTCGTCCAGGCACACAAAGGTGAACAGGTCTGCAGATGACTACGCGATGTGAGCGTATGGGAGAGCGAGGAGCGGCAGCAGCAGCCTCGGTGACCCAAGACACCTTGCTCTTAGTGCCTTGAGTGAGACGGTGGCGAGGAAGAGGGGGGCTAGTAGAGCTATCAGTACGCACGGGAAAACAAAGGAATGTGGACACAAGAAGAGGCCGTAGGTGTGAGGGAGAAAGTGCAGAAGCGCGCGCATGGGAGGGAGGATGCAACAAGTGAGGGGCAGCAGGATATAACGAAAGCGAAGCGTGCGCCGCTTCGAAAAGAATACTCGGGTGGCAGGTTGTCGCAGAGGGGGAGAGAGGGAAGGGGTGGCTACTGACGAGCAGACTCTAAAGACGGCGCAACCAATGCTATCCGCGCAAATCTTGGCGGGACTACTGTCAGCAGTCACCTCTCCTCGCGAGTCACACAGAGGGTACGAGAACAGGAAAGGTCACAAAACGCCGCTATCACCTTTATTCAATCGGTGCCTCTCTCTCTTCAGCCGATTTCGCGTTCCTTGTGAAGGTGTAGCTGCTTGGGTCACGGTTAACAGCGCAACAGAGATGAGATGCACGGATGCGTGGGTGCTCTACAAGAAGCGATGTAAGTGCACGCAGGCATTTCATCGTCCCCATCCCCCATGCTCAAGACCCTCGACACAACTGCCCGCACGCAAACGGGCGATTCGAAAAAAGAAAAAGGTGCTGAGGCGGGTGCTTGCGCCTCGAATGTGCGCGCTCTATGTAATCACGCTCTTCTGCTCCCGCCACATACCTCTAGCTCTGGCGAGTGAGGGTGGAGCAGCCTAAAGTGCGTTAATCGTTGCGTGCCTGCCGAATCGCCTGCACCCTCTCCAGCACAGCATCTACGTCATCCCCTCTGTCTGCGGCTGCTGCGTCGTGCGCGTTGGCAACTCTCGTCAAGAGGAAATCCACCTCCTCCTGGAGTATCGCCGCGCGGACCTGCGCGGTCCGCACATCGCGCGCCACGTCCTCATCGAGCTGCTGAAGACACAAAGTGGCGTCCGCTGGCGCTGGCGTGTGTGTGGACTGGGAGCGCTGCGGCGCGTGCTGCAGTGACGACGTCTCCTCCACCGCACCAGAGGCCCCATAAGCGGGGGTCGTTGAGTCCACCGTCGTCGGGTCCATTTGTGTGTTCGTTTATTCGCTGGCTACGGGTCGCTCAACTATGTGGGCGCAATGGTAGCAGTTCGTGCCCGTGCGAAGGAGAGGAAGGAGAGATGGAAAGGAGAGAGTCGTGAAGCGCACGCCGCATCGACTCGTGTGACATACGCTGAGGAAGGCGGCTTCAAGGCTTGCGCGCTGCCCCCTTCCCCGTCCCCTCCTCCCCCCTCGCCCAACTCCGCCACATGACGCACAGGGGGTGCTGTGATGTCAGCGTGCGACACACGCGCGAGAACAAACGGCTTGGAGGCTTCTTGTGCCTGCTCGCGACTTGCACCACCGTCTCTTCTTCTGAATTATTCTCTCTTTCTTGGGGCGGGGCTCTTCTCTGGTCACATGCAGCCATGGCTCGGCATAGGTGCTGACGCCGCACAGGAAGGACATATGGGAGAGAGAGGAGAGGGCCGTCGACGACAACGACAGTGATCAGAGTCCGTGCTTGTGAGAAAGCCGAATCACTCACAACCACGGAGACAGAGAGAGAAGCGGCCAGACGAGTTTTTCGCATCCGGTGCAGATGCGCTCTCTCTCTTTTTAATGCCCGGAGTGATTACGCTGCATGCTGGGTAGAGGCAGACTAGCTCCGCGTGCGAGACTTGGAGTAGTTGTCTACGATACGCTCCAGGTTTCGGAAGTGCTTCCGCTTGAGCATGTCAAAGTTCACAGCGCCCGTCTCGTCAATCGACGTGGGGTCGTCGCGGCGGAGGTACTCGGCAATGTTGTCTATGAGCTGCTGCTCCTGCATCGACGAAATGACCCGGAAGAGCCGCTCAGCCTCCTCGACAGTGATGCGCTGATCATCCTGGTAGGCGCGACGGATTCGGTCTAGCGCGGATCGGCACTTGCCGGCCTCAGTGGCCAAGAGCGAGTTGGCACCATTGAAGGTGATGCAGTTCTTCCAGATGAGCTCCACGTCTTCCATCACCTGTAGGGCGGTCGAATAGGTGTCGCCCTTTACAATGTTGTCGAGAATGTGTCGCAGGCTCATGGGCGACTTGACCACGTCGTAGTACGTGAAAATCTCCTGCGCCAGCGCGTTGACCGGCTCGCGAAACCACACAGAGCTCTCTTCCTCACTGTAGAGCTTGTATATGCAGTGATACAGCTCAGCCACCTCGGGGATGGTCTCTAGCGACTGGCGATGGGCGTGCTTGCCGGCTGGCAGCGGCCGTGGGTGCTTCAAGGCACAGTCGATGTACTGCACCCAGTAATCAATCTTACCCAGAGCATCGCCGGGTTGAGAGGCCATTGTCGATGCAGCGCTGACGAAGGGAAAAAATAAAAACGCCGTCGACGCTCCTGTCTTTCCTGTCCGAGTTTGTGCGTGCCTGAGTGCAGGTGTGGGCTTGGAACGCTGCACAGCACAGATGGTATAGTTGGCGTGGCAGCGAAGGAGAGGGGGAGAGGAGGCGCCTCTCTCTTTCCATTCAGTTCTATGACTCTGCAACGTACTCACGACACGGTTGTGCACAGGCAACAGCAACAAGAGTGCCGGTGACGCTCGCCACCCAGCGCTGAAAGAAATGAATATAGTGATAGAGGTTCGTGGTGACGGTGGTGATGAGAGAATTATGGTAAGGGAGGTGCACAGGCGGCACAGACAGCACTTCCAGTGCCGAAGGTGCTGGTGCACGCACTTTTGTGATCTTGCTTCCTCAGAAAAAAAGGAAAAGAAAGGGAGATGGGGCGAGTCGCTCGAGGACAGAGGCGGGCTCCGCTCGCAGGCGCACCGGAGAGAGCGAGAGGCGGCATGAAGGAGAAATCTAGAGTACGGAGACAGGCAGCAAGCTGATGAAGAGGAGAGGGAAAGCAAGGTGCGTGGCGCAACGGGGAAAGGCGTCTGTGACAAATCGTTTCATTTTTTGTTGTTGTGGGAGGTGGGAGAGGGGGCGGGGGCGCAGATGGATGGAGGAGATAGGTTTCATGTGCGAGTGCCTGCGTGCCTGCTGGCCAACTACGCTGACAATCCGCCCTCTTCCCATCGGCGCATAGAAAAAGAGCAGGGGTCACAAGTCACGTTGCGCCGCCTCTTTATCTTTTCCTTACCTTTCCTGCGTTAGAGTGTTTTCCTGGCTGTCGCGTCCACTATCGGTGCCAAGCGCAGCTTCATGGCACCGGCACCATACCAGCAGATTCTTTGTGCTATGCGGCAGCACCTAGTGCAGAAAGCCACGAAGAGGGGGAGGGGAGGGGAAGCAGGGGAAGGATCGCTGCTGTAGAAGAACCGTTGCAGCCGACGTCTCTACCGTACCTCGCTTCCGCTCACCGCCGTTGCTGCCACCATCTCCGCCATTCCTTTTTTCTTGTCCTCCAGCCGATGTACACCGCCACCTTCACCGGAAGTGCGTGGGGAAACCAGGCTCGTCTTGCTTGTCCGCCACCCGCACTCGAAAGCCGCGAAAGTTCATCTGCGTCGCCTGCTGCTTGAGGTTTGTGGCGATGGACTTCTGCCATGGCGGGAGCGCCGTGTCCGGCACAAAGACGATCCCTTCAGCGTTCTTGGCCTCGAAGTCATCGAGACGGCGGCGGTTCTCAATCATGACACGGTCACTGGTGACGGGCTTGTACGGCTCCCGCCGGTTGAGGAGGAGCATGTGCTTGCTCGTGATTTTCGCAGCCTTCGCAAGTCGCTTGAGACCCATATCCTTGGCAGCGGCCGCAGCTGCGTGTTGTAAAGGAAATAGCTAGCCCGGCCGTTTTATTTTCAGTTTTCCGTGTTGAAGCAGCGTACAAGTTCACGCATCCAGGAAGCTGCGTACCTGTACTGTGGGGTGGAGAGGGAGAGGGAGAGAGTCCCTCAGACCCGACGGACGCTCTCAGGCTTCTCTCCATCGATCGGTGAAATGCGCAGTAAAGCGATTCGGGCGAGTCGGCCATCCATGCCCCCCCGAACGAGGCGATGCAAGAGACAAATCGAGCACAGAATATGAGTGAGAGGACAACAGCGGAGTAAGAGCACACCAGTGATACGGAGAAAAGTACAAGATCGCTTCAGTCATGGGCACAATGGCCAACCCCTACCTCTACGCACGCGCAGCCACCCACTCACACGTACAAGTGCAGCGTTCATCGTGTGCTCCCCCCCTGCTCCCGGCACCATCGGCGCTTTGAATAAATGACAGGCATGGGAAGCAGTGGATCAGAAGTATAAGGATCAACGCAAAAAAGGGGAGGGACCTCTCCCCTCCCCCATTTTCCGAAAAAAAAGCAGAAACGATGGTGAGATCATCGCGTCCCTCTCTTCGCGTATCACGAAGGCGAAACCGATGGCAGATTGGGGGAGGGGGAGGGGAGAATACCTCCGCCCCTCTTCCTGCACTCCTGTGGTTGGGCTCCGTCTCATTTCTGTGTGTGTTTCGTAATTGTCGTTAGGTGGATCGCCTTTGTGCCTGATTTGCTACGCGGTCACTCTCTTCTTCCGCCTTTTCCGTCTTTGGGTTACATACGGAGCTCTATTCCCTACAAAGAAATGGACGAAAGTCCACCAACTTTCTTCCGTTGCCGGCGACGGCCAATCACCAGATTCGACACAGCGTCCCCGCTGCGCACCGGCTGCGTGCTCACCACGAGAGGCAAGAGGTAGCGAAGCTCGAGGTGAGATGGTAGAACTGGAATGTAAAAGGAAGGGGGTGGGGTGGAAGCACCCCTGTATTCGCTTGTGGGCAGTCCATGAACGAGACGCTCTGTGAGGCATCATTGTGGCAAAAAGATCGCTGTCGGCTTGCGGAGGTTACTTCCGTTCCTTTTGAGCTGCAGCATCTGCATCGGCGGTAGCTGCGGCTGCCGCAGCCACTTCCATCTTCGCAGTCGGGGGCTGCACGAGAGGGCAGCTAGAACCACGGCCAATACACATACCTGCGAAGAAGACAAGAGGTAGGGCGACGAGGTGGACAGGCAC
The DNA here is from genome assembly GCF_000234665.1 of Leishmania mexicana MHOM/GT/2001/U1103. Classification (NCBI taxonomy): domain Eukaryota; phylum Euglenozoa; class Kinetoplastea; order Trypanosomatida; family Trypanosomatidae; genus Leishmania; species Leishmania mexicana. The sequence continues at coordinate 1,317,312 of NC_018324.1, forward strand.
CATGTCCACGGAAGGGAGGGAGCCGAGAGGGTGCTTCATCACATACCGAACCTCCTCCCCGAGGCGGGCTATGCGATACTTGAACAGCTTTGATTGCAATAGCAGAAAGTCAGAGCTAAGCATGCTAGCCAAGTCCCTGTTCTCGGCTTTGCAGACCGCCAGTGTCTCCTGGAAGGTCTTGGCCTGGCCAGGCTCTTTGAGGAAGGCGCTGACAGCGCGTCGCATCACAGACGAGGAGCGACGGAACATGATCGATGCCTGCGTTCGCTCCCCGCCTCCGTTTCTATCAATCTCAGTCCCGACCGCGCTCTTTCGGTGATGGAGAGGTGCACTGCTTCTCTGCTCCGCGTCAGGGGCAGAGAGGAAGAGTTCAAGGAGAGGAGGAGAAAAAAAAGAGCACATCAGCTGACAACGACTGTTTCGCGTGTGTGCTCGCCATGGCGGCAAAGGCTAGAGGACATGGTAGACAGCGGATTGCTCAAGAGCGCACGAGCAAGGGAAGGGAGGAAGGGGGAGGCCCAAGCACCAATCCACGCGATACTGATAATGGGACATGGCCCCTCCCCCCACCCCATCCAGCTCCCGGGACCGCTAATGATGTGATATCGGAGCACAGGAGAGGCGCATCCACGCAAGGCGGGTGAATACGCTGCACACCCTTGTTTCCGTTAAACGTATGCTGTAAGCCACGCGCATGCCTCTCTCACGTACACCACGGTGTCGTCTGTGCGGTGCGTTGTAGTGAGACACAGACATGACGGTTTCGCTTTTCTTTGGTGTTTGTGCGGTGACAACATCCTGCAAGTGAGCCGGGCGACACACACACATATATGTATATATATATATATGAAATGGAAAATAAAAACAAAAACGAGGTACACAGCATCGCACGGATTCAGTTCACGCACGGGCTGCCTTGCGAGGGCGCACAGTGTCTCTTCCGCTCACACGCACGCCAACACACGCCGCCCACTTTCCGTTCACGCGTGGTGGGCATGCATAGCACAACTCTGCTGAGTAAAAGGAAAGGCGGCAGCATGCAGGAGAGCGCACCGACACACCCGCTCCCGCCCTCGCCCCGCACGGGCGAGCTCGCGGAGGCATCTACTCGAAGAAGAGTCGGAAAGGGACGGAAAGACGAGCAGGACTCGTCTTGCGTTCGCACACACTCCTCCGATCCCGCTCAGTTCTTGGCGGCAAACGCAGCGATGCGCTCGCGGCGCTTCTTCAGCGCCGCCTTCTGGTTGTGCTTGCGCACGCGGCGGGCGTTCACCAACGCAGGGAGCCAGCTACCACGCTTGGAGTTGTGGAGATGCAGGGGCACGGGGCCCTTGATCCCATTGCGGTGGTTCTTGCTCGACTGGTTGTGGTTCGTGTGATTCTTGGACTTGGCCATCTTGAATGAACTGAATCTGTAAAAGCTTTGACAATAATGACCAAACACAAGTCAGTAAAGACGGTGGGGGTGGGGTGGGGGCGTAGGGGGTCCCAGAAATGGGTATTATTGTAGAGTGCAGTGCTCGTGAAGGCGGCACACGCAGGCGAGATGTGCGTGGGCGTGTGGTGCAACGGGAGGGGTGGGTGGGTGAGTGAGCAGAGGTGATACACAGCATGATACAGGCGTAGAAGTCAAACGAGAGACAAGCAGAAAGAAGGGTCACGGAGAAGTGTGTGTGTGGGTATCGAGGGCAAGTGGGAGCAGAAAGGAGAGAGGGACGAGAACAGCAGATGGATGGAAGGAGTGTTCCATTATGGATGCGCACGACCCACACGAGCACACACCCATGCGTTCATGCGCGCCTACCCGGATAGCAGCGGGCGACTGGTGGAGATTGAGACGAGGACACAAGCAATGCAGGTGCCAGCTATTTGCTTGTTAGCCAACTACGCAAACACAGCATCATCGCGGGAGTACGCGAGGACGGCGCTCACTTTGTGGGAAGCAGAGAGCGCTCATGTCCTTTACGGATGCCTGTATTGTGTTGTGAGGCTGTCGATGTACATATATATATGTGCACGTATCTCATCGCTTTTTCGTGTGTCTGGCGTGAAGAGTACAATCCGAGGAAGGAAGGCTCTCCCCCGAAAAAAAAGGAAAAAGAATCAGGCACGAAACACACACGCAGGTACGCAGCCACACATAGCCGGTGGTAGCAAACAAACAACAACCAGAGAAGGGGTCGGCAAGCAGAGAAGCGGGGGGAGCCCTCTCTCTCTGTCTTGGCCCCTTCCCACCGTTTTCTTGTCGTTGCGTTCCGCAACGAGACACCGCTTTGGCGTTCGAAGGGCCATCAAGAGAACCAGGCGAGAAGAGCGGGGAAGAATAGAATCTCGAGCAGAGTTGAGCGCACCGTCCAGGTTGGTGGTGTCGCCCGCTGATGCGCCCCACCAGTCCCGCTCCCTTTCAGCCTTGCACTACAAAGATGTGAGCGAGCACGGGACGAAAGGACCCAACATGGCGTGCACGCGTGGCTGCGCACGCTTTTTCTTTTCTTGCGCTCGCACACACTCCTCCGATCCCGCTCAGTTCTTGGCGGCAAACGCAGCGATGCGCTCGCGGCGCTTCTTCAGCGCCGCCTTCTGGTTGTGCTTGCGCACGCGGCGGGCGTTCACCAACGCAGGGAGCCAGCTACCACGCTTGGAGTTGTGGAGATGCAGGGGCACGGGGCCCTTGATCCCATTGCGGTGGTTCTTGCTCGACTGGTTGTGGTTCGTGTGATTCTTGGACTTGGCCATGGCTACGTGTGTGTGTGTGTGTCTGTAGTGCAAAGGGTGAGGGAAGGTTTTTCGGAGGATAGCGTGAGACGAAGAACGCGGGGAAGAAAGATGTGTTTGAGGAGGAGACGAAAGACCGGAGCAGGTGGAAGAGGCGAGACGGGAGGGGCGCCAAGAGCACAGGCATACTCGCTTGTGTTGTGCTCTTTTCATGGATCTCATTTTTTCTCAGCTCCGACTCAAACAAGAAAGTGGCGACGGCGAGTGCATCAAGTCGTTCCTCTACATGGCAGCCACACCATGCGTGTTCGCCGCAGCTCCTTCGCACTCCTTCTCTGTTTTGTCGTCCTTTGCCTGCGCTCCTGCAAAAAATAATGAGGCTACGTCTCGGCACCGCGACACTTTGCGAGAGCGAAGGAGTAAAAGGCCCACATGCACACGCAGGCGCCTACGTCGACACAGCGACGCGGGCGTCGCCACATGTTTCACCACCGAGTGTAGCTGTTCGCTTGTCGCACATCAGTGGTGTTCCAGAGACTGGAGGCTCTTGCGCTTCACCAGCACATCGATGATCCCCGTCAGGAAGGGCCGCAGGCGATAGGCAAGCTTCCCGCTTGTCGTCATGACGATCTCGGCATCATCACACAAGACGCCGTCCATGCACTGGTGTGCGCACACAGCAGGTGAGACGCCGCGGCGCTGATTGCCGCCCAGAGGCTTGCCGTCGTTTGTCAACACGCGACTGTGAAAGTCTGTGTCCACGTAGCCGGGGCAGCAGAGCGTGATGCGTACCGCCGTCTCACCACGCAGCGCGTTCATAAAGCCCTGAATGGCGTGCTTCGACGCCGTATACGCACTGCGCAAGATGGACGGCAGCACACCGGCAAGAGAGGACATAACAACGATGCGACTGGGCGAGCTCGACGAGTGATTCTGCGTGAGCTGCGGAAGGAAGGCCTGCAGCAATCGCACGTTCGCGAAGTAGTTGATGTTCATCATGTCACGGCATATTTGCTCAAAGGCGGGCTCCGTCGTGAAAGGGGCAATGGCGCCTGCTCCGGCGTTGAGCACAAGGTACTTGAGAGGGGGAGCCAGACTCCTCCCCGTGCCCTTGTAGAGGCGAGTGTACTCGCTGCGAACGCGATCGGTGCCCTCCGCCTTGCTAATGTCGGCTTGGATGTACTCGACCCGCGGTGCACCTGCCTCCCTGCACACCTGCGCCGCTGTCTTCAGTGCCTCCTCGTTGCGGCCCACCAGCACAATCTCGCAGTGGGAGACGGCGAAGATCTTGGCCAGCTCCATCCCCAGCCCGGAGCCACCGCCTGTGATGAGGGCGACGGCGCCTGCCTGCAGTCGGTGCCGGTTGACTCGGCGGTACACATGGCGGCTGAGAAGCGCCGCAGCGAGAGAGAGAAGAGCAGCCAAAGCAACGCGAGACATGCCTGGACGCGATGATGAGCTGGCCGATTTGCTGTTGTGCTTTTCTGCTGCCGCGTCGTTGAAGCAATGAAAGTGATGACCGTAAAGCCACGCGCACGCACGTATGTGCGTGAGGATGTGGGGCGGGTGCTGGAGGTGCGAGGTGACGGAGAGAGAGAGTTGATAGAGGGGGAAGGGCAGAGGCAGACGCGGGGACGAAGGTGTGCACAAGTCCATGTGCTCGTGTGCCGCCGGGAGAGCTCATAGCGTTGCATCATCAAGGCGCGCATATGGACCAGAGGAGGTGGGGTACACGAGGAACCATCTTCTTTCGCGGTGTTCGTGTGTGGGTGTGCATATGTTATCCGTCCCTCATGCGAGTCGGCCGCGTATGCCTCCGCAGAGGCACATATCATCGTGATGTAGAGTGAGAGCGCGACTTGGTGAGGGAGAGACAGCCAAAAAGAAAAAGGGGATAATGGATGGAGGCCGTAGGGGCGTTTTTGATACGGAGGGACATCCACGTCACGCGAATGCACAGGAGCGAGAAAACCAGAAAAAAAAAGCAATGATACAGCGCTACGAGGGCAACAGACTGCAACAACACGCGCAGAAACAAAACAAAGCGAACAAGGAAGGCGAAGAAACAGGGAGGCTATCCAACAAAAGGAAGACACAGCGGCAGCTGTATAGATAGCGAGAAAGCGGAGGGGGTGGGGTTCGAGAGAAGCACCATGGGAGCAGCGAAAGGCGAGACACGCACACACACACACACTCATTGGAGTGTGGACACGAAGAGCGCAGCACATCACGCGCTCCAGCCGCCTTTTGTATCCACGTCCCCCGAAGCAGGCTTCACTGGTGGGCCCGGGCTGGAAGAGGTGGCTGGCCGCTCCTGCCCCGTGCGGCGGTACAACTGGATCTCTTGCTGCTTGAAGTACCGCTTCCCTTCTTGACTCACCAGCACCAGGTTGAGGAAGTAGCGCACACTAAAGAGGTTCTCAACATTCATGTACGTCGGCGTCAGGCGCGGCACCGACTTGAGATAGAGACGGATGGGGACCACTTCTTCCACAATAGGGGTGCCATCCATGACCTCGAACTTCTGCAGCGTCTCCGACTCCATCGTCTCGCCTGCCTGGCCAGGCGCGAGGAACTCTTTACGCACTAGTCCCACCTCGCCGTACGCGATGTCCATGTCTGCTACCTTGTACTCGACCTTGCCCAGCACCCGCTCCGCCAAGTGGAAGATTTTCTTATCGTAGCGGAATTCAATATGAAGAACGTTGTCCACACCAACGTTCATCGCGATAGACTCAGGACCGAAGCACGTCTCGCGGAAGTAGTTCATGTGCGCCGAGGCATCAGGCTGCGACTCGCTGAGCGCCGCGTCGACGCGGTGCACCCACACCTCCTCCTTCACGCTGGCACTCTTGATGCGTTGCTTGACCGTCGCCTGTACACAGTACTTGACTTTGGCGTAGATGCCATGGTACGACTCATGCTCCTTCGGTGCTGAGAAAATGAACTCGAACGGCGTCGACTGATTCAGCGTGTCTGGCTCGAACTGGCGCTCCTGCCTGAGGAAGACAACGCGCGATTCGACTTCACGAAACGTGCTTGCCACGCCGATCAGCTCCACCACCACACCCTGATGCGAGTAGGAAGAGCCGGTCGGCGTCACCACCACGCGTCCCTTGACAGGCTCCCTCCACGAATAGAGCGGAAAGCGCTCGCTTACCTTGTCGTAGATGTCCACTACCTTGATCTTGTCCTCCTCCGGTTTGTCATCCAGCACGATTTCGAGCTTGCAGCCGTCGATGCTGCGCAGGATTCGGCTCAATAAAGAGAAGCTCTGCTGCCCCTTCTCTGGCGGCAACTCGTCGCGAAGCATTGGCGAGCGCTGTAATCCCTAGTCTGAGCTTTTTGCTCATACGATGCTAATGTCGCCCACAACCTCCGGCGATTCCAGCGGCGTCACGCCGGCGATACCACCGCAGCGGCACAGTGAGTAAACAAAGTACACAGACACACACGTGCTCTATGGTGGAGGAGGGCTTTCTACACAATAGCAATACGTGCAGAGCCGGTGAGTGCGCAAGCGGCGTGCGGTGTGTGCGCTGCAAAGCTGCGGAGAGGCGTTCCTTATGCAAGGATGAGGGTCGTCAGGGACGAGAGGCAGGCAGGTGGCACAGAGGGGAGAACACACGATGGACGCGAAGTGAGAGTATGAGGCACTTGTGAAACTCCGTGTGCGAAGAGTGTCGGCGGCACATGATCAAAGGGCAGGGGGTCAATACGGAGAGAGAGCGATGGGGCGTCAATGCGAGACGCACACGCCTTTTTCTTTTTGTGTGTGCAAACTCGTTCTTTGTTAGCCAGTCCCGATACCACAGCACGGATCTACGCAGGCGCACTCCGTTACCAATGCCCGCGGCGCCGTGCACACGTACCAGAGTGTAACTCGTTCGCCTCCTTTCGTTTTTTTTCGGGCGTGTGTCTGCTCGCCCAAGTCGGTTGTGGTGGAGAAGTTAGAGGAGGAGGAGAAGGGGAGCGCGCCGCCTCGTGTGCGGTCGAACACACATCTACATGCAAGAAAATAGAAACAAGGGACGAGGAGCTGAAAGAAAAAGACGGGGAACATACAAGGAAAAGTGCACTGAAGAGCGGGCCTGAGCCGTTGCACGCGGGGACGGAGCTTCTACTGTCCGCGTACGTTTTGTGTGGAAAAGTCCTTGGGAAAATGTGCGCATGCGTGTGTCGGAGAGGGAGAGGGAGGGGAAGTGGCGGGCCTTCGATCTCGTTTCAGCGTTCGCCTGCGGCGCGCGTCACCCCCCTCCTCTATACCGCTGAGTTACATCCGAGACGACGCTGTGTGTGTTTGTGTGTGTGTGTGTCTGAGAGAGAAAGGTGCCCACTGCGGTGTGGGCAACAGGTCGAGGAAGCACGATAGCACCTCCACTCCCCTCAACGCACAAGAGAAATCAAAGAGATGCGGCGGGAAAAAAAAACTAGAGGAAGAGCAAGGAATATATATATATATATATGGACTGCAAACTACCTTCTCGTCGGTGATAAAGAGACGATCGATGCCAGTCGAGGCGCATCCTGCTCCCTCCACCACCGCCCCAAGCCCCTCTCTCTGATTCGTCCGCACAGCTACAGCCATAGTGGCACGAAGAGAAAGGGAAAGACACTGCCAATCCCTATCGATTCCCCTAGGGCATTACGTCATCGTCGGAGAAATAGCGTGTCTCTGTGGACGCCACCGCCTTGCCCTTGCAGCTGTCCATCTCATTACTCCAGGAGTGCGTGATGGCGACGGCCAGGGCGAACAAGTCGGGCAACGAGTTCTTGGTCAACAGCTTGTAGAAGCGGACTGTTTGGCCCTTGCACTCGGCGAGCAGCTGCGCTCTGTCGTCTGTCACTGTGTCACAGCCGTTTTCAGGCTGGTCAGGAAGGCTTGGGGGCGGGACGTTGGCGCTGCCAGATGCTGTGGAGCTGGTGGACTTCGACTTTCTTTTCGATGGAGAGTGGGTGCGGAAGTGCAAGGCGGCAAATATGGACGCTGTCCAGCGGCTGTTTCGCGGCTTGTCCAGGGAGTCTCCGCTTCTTCGCTTCTTCGCCGACAGCACCGCCCGTTTCGTCTTCGAGAAGAGCTGCTGCAGGGGCAGCGTTGGGTTACGCGACGAGCGCCTCGTCACATCTTCGCCGTACAGCATCCAATCCTCCTTCCCACCGCAGCTGGTGGCGTTGGAGTGCGGGACCACGACGCCCAGCTTCGCACGCTCGCCCTCGACGTAGTGCCGGTTATTTTTTTCCGTATGTACCTCAGCGTCTCCGACGACGTTGTAGATGGTCAGCCGTTTTCGGAGGCGGCTCTCGCGCACTAGGAAGCGGGCACGGCGCTGGGCGTCACACACGATGAGGAAGTTGTGCAGCGGGTGGCCCGCCTCGTTCAAAAGCTCCCCCGTCGGCACCCCCACGCTGCGTCCTGCACAGACACCGGCGACGGAAGACTGCGACGAGGGCAGCAAGGAGGGAAAGCGTCCCGGAAACGCAGAGCCGTCGTCATCCGTGGTGGGAGCGTACAGAAGGCCCTGTTGGAAGCATCCGACCCACTGCCGCCCACAGTAGCCACTGATGCTGCCGTCGGCCCCGTACGTTAGCGAGATGGCTACAATTGGTAGCTCGGTCTGCTGCTGTGCCGTTGGTTCTATGGCCTTCGTGGCATGGATCGGCACCGATTCGCGTGAGGAGGCCGCGGTGTCGCCTGCCGAGAGGTCGCGCGACGACGGCGAAGCAACGCCACTGTAGAAGCACTTCGTCGCGTCGTCGGCGGGGGGAGTCGGGGATGGCTCCTCCTTGCAGCAGGCGTACTCTCCAGAGCTGGAGGCGACACTGAGCGATACGTCCAGCACGTTCAGTGGCCCGCTGGTTGTGCTCGTCTTCACCAGCCAAGCTGTCACAGCACTGGGCATACCGATAACCACTCGTTCGCGCTCCTCGGCGTGGCCGCCAGCTGCGAGGGATGGGTTGCAGCTGGGTGATGGGGATGCAGTGCTGAGCGGGGTCGTCGACTCGACGCTGTAGAGCGTAAGCGCATCGCGGCTAAGAAAGCTAGCGTTCTGCCGCAACTCCAAGGAAGGCCTGTGTACGACCGATGCAGCGGCGGCGGCGGCGGGCTCTGGAGAAACTCGGCCCTCGACGTCGCCGCGGATGCGGCTCACCTCAGCGTCGATGATCGGGCCCAGCACATTTGCAGATCCTGTGCCGCCGAACGAGGGGTGCACCTGATCCGCTTCTATGTACTGCTGCAGCGCCGCCAGCGTTGGCGGACCGCTCTCGAACTTGATCTTGTCCTGCACGCGCACGTCCACTAGCGGACGCAGCACCTTCCAGGCGGCGGAGACCGCCCATCCCGTGTTGAAGATCAGCAGACGGCGCATGATTTCAGGGTAGGCAACCTGCAGCAGGTTCATAACACCTTTGAGAAAGGCCAGCGTTGCCTTATTCACGCTGGATAGGGTGATGCCGCCAAGATCAATCACGTACGTGCAGCGATCCACCCTCCGCTGCAGGCAGACGTGGCGGCTCATCTCCATTGACCGCAGCTGAAAACGCAGCAGCTGCTCGCTGGTGAATTCCTTCATAGCCGCCATGAACTTGTCGGGGTCTGGCGAAAGCCACAGCACGGGGAGACCTTCCTTGTCAAGGCCGTAGATGGGACACGGCTCGTCCTTGTACATGGGGGAGAGCGCCGAGCAAATGGCGGGGTGCAGTCGCTCCCCAATGATGTTGTTGAGACCATCGGACTTGCGCAGCCGCGCGTACTCCCGCATGCCTTTCTCAGTCGAGGCGACGTTCCAGTGCTTACCAATGAGGAAGCGGTACATCAGGTCGCAGTCGCTCACCTTGTACGCGTCGTCGAACGGGAGAATGTCACGCAACCGCGAGAAAAGTTCGCGGTTCTTTCGACGCTCCGCTTCCGAGAAGATGATGGGGCCGCTGCTCTTCTGGGCGTTAAAGTCTCTTTCATATTGCGCTTTCCAGTCGCCTGGCGTGATGGCCACCGCGCCTTCCGACGCCTTGCCTGACATCGTGGCAGTCCACCTGGTCGTTTGGAGTATTCTGTCTTCCGTTACCGTTGCCACACTTGCGCATCAAGCGAAATGCTTGCGAGTATGTGGGGGTGTATGACCACGTAGAGAGGCGGGAGGATGGGTGGTGGTGGTGGTGGTGGGGCTTGCATGTACGGTGTGAGGGGTCTGTTGCAGCGGTGCCATGGGCCGCTAGCCACCCAAGCATGCACCAAGAAAATCACCCTTGCTTCTCGACCGTAGTGCTGCATGCACGTGGACGCACACGAGGCAGCGACAGCGTCGAGAATAGAGTGCGGCAGTCGAGGAGCTCTGATGAGTGGGTTCGCCGTGAGGAACGAGATAGCAACATGTGAGTCGGCGGTCGTGAGCGATGCATGAGATGACGCGTGAGAAACAGGAAAAAAAAAACAAAGATACGAGCGCGAAGAGATTGCAGAGCGGGTTGTCTTTTTTTTCCATCCTTGGAGGGCATCTTGGGCAGTAGGGAGTGAGGGTACCGCGGTGTCGTGCAGGTGCGCCTGCCCATGTGCATCTTTCCTGTGCACGATTCCCTCGGAGGATTCTTCGATGACTCCTCTTTGCGAGACCAGCAGAGATTGAGGGATGAGCGGAAAGGTCTTGCGGCGGATGTTCGAGCGTTCGCCGCTTGCCGTCGCCTGGCTGACTACCATCGCATCCGCGTACAACACACAGTGATCGGCGGAGTCGAATCACAGTCGGTGCTCATCCACACAGCACCCCCAAAGCCTTTTCTTCTTGGTTCCCCTGCACGTTTTTCTTGGCAGCGTCCGCACTCAACGCAAAACGATGCCGTAATACGTCGCGTGCTCTCTCAGGCCAGGCGCGAGGAACAAGGTGACACCGCGAAAGGGCTGTTTTCATTTTTTGGTTTCACCGTGCCCCTTCTACAGCGAGCACGCCAACAAGTGCACACGCACACACAACCACACTTCATCTACCTCTCTTGCACTACAGCTACGTGCTGCTCGTCCAGGACGAGCCGTCCTGCCGCTGAATCCCGGCATGTGTCTAGCGGGCTCTTCTTGTCCTTTCTCGTTCCTTCGCGTGCGTGCTCCGCGGTCGGCGCAAGGCAGACCTCGGTGGGCTGCAAGGCTTGATCCAAAGTGAACCGCGTCCAGGGACCTGCTCGAGGGAGTAGAAGCGGTGGCGTCTGTCGTGCGGATAGTAGGGTGTGGACTACGCATGTGCCCGATGAGCTGGAGGAGGAAGTTGTCCAGCATCAGGACAGGGCCCTCAGAGACCCTGTACACTCCGCCTGTATGGCATGTTGGTCCCTGAGTCACTTCAAGCCGCCACATTCCATAGCAAGGTGTGGAGACGCTCCACATGGGAGTCTCGAGGACTCGATGGTGTCGTTCGAGGGTGTTCCTTTCAGGCTTCTGGGATCCGTGCCGCATCAGCCCACCCGATCCAAATGTGGTCGGTGCCGCACATTTCGCGCACGTACACCGTGGTGCTGAACGGTGTGGATCTCTTCCTCAAAACTTACTGAATCCTTGACATGCTTCGCAGTGAGCTGGTGCAAACATCACAGCAACAAGTCTCTTCGGCACAGCGCCAGTCCATCCCTGTCCGAGGAGGCCACGTGTCTGCAAGCCATGCCCAAGGGCAGGCTGCAGGCTCTTGGTGTCCTCCACAGAGTGTGGGGCACTAGTCTCCGTGATAACACGGTGCGGTGGCTCCGCATCACTAGGGAGGAATAAGGAGGCTCGCAGGGTGAAAGAAAAAGGAAGCAGACAAGCAAATAAAAAATGGAGACAGCAACAGAAAGAGGCCACACACGCACACGCACAGGCATTCCGCGCTTCAGCGCCACCACAGGGAGAGTGAGTAGGGGAGAGCCAACCCATAGATCACACACACAGACACACACAGTCACACACACACACAAACCCAACAACAAAGCACAGCAGCGCCTCCTCTTCTCTCTCCCCCCTTCGCATTCGGTGATGAGCACGAGAAGATGCACATCGAGAGCGGGCACGCAAGAGAAGGAAACAGCAGTGAAGTGCGCCAGCAGACAGCTGTAGCCATCGGCCGAGATGAGCAATGAAAACGGGGAGGGAGCTAGGAAAGGCGACGAGAGTGGTGGGGTGTGGTGGGGGTGGGGGGGGGGGTAAACGGAAGCTGAAGACGTGCAACACAGAAACAAGAAGGCTGAACAAAAGAAAAGGCCAAAAAGGAAAAGAGCAGCAACGGTATGGGGTTGAGTCCAAAGAGCCACAGCAGTGCACATGTGAGAATGGGTGGGCTGGGTCGGCGGCGGGGAGGGGGAAAGGGAGGGTGCACGCATGTTTTTTTTACCGCGCCCTCAAATGCACTCCTTGCTGACTTGCTCGTGCTGGACGGACGCGTTGGAGTCATAGCAACAACAACAAACTTGAGCGCAGCACACCAACAGCCCTGTGTGGAAAACGTTGGGGGAGGGGAGGGGGAGGACGTGCAGCGAAGAGAGAAGCTAAAAAAAAAGAAATGGAGGTGATGAGGAAAACAACAGATAAGGGCGCGGTGCGGGGTACTGTAAGAGGGCCACACTAACAGAGAAAGTAGCGAGCAAAGAGATGCGAGTGCCTGCCAGACCGAAATACAAGGACAGTGCGCCGTGGCGTGTCGTAACGTTGCAAGTCCCTCCCCCTCACCGCTGAGCTTGAGAATCGGACGAGCACGCCACCTAGAGAGAAGCTAACCAGGCCAAAACACGTATTGAAGCGCGCCCACACAGAGTCGAGCCAGCGACTCGATGATGATTCCGGCGTACTCGCGCTCGAAAGATCCGTTGTGCGCACTGCAGACATATCTCGCCCGCGTTCTCTCTACCCTTCCTTCCCCATTTGTTCCCCACACTCGCATTTCCAATGTCATTTTACTCGCAACCTTTTCTCTTGCTCGCTTACGAGTTGCGCAGCGCATTGAACTTCTCCATGAGCTCATCCTCATCTTCTTCCTCCGCAGCCTCCTGCTGTTGCTGCTGTTGTGCCGGAATACGAGAGGCACCGACGCGTGCGCCGTCCATCTGACCGTGAACTACGTCCATCACCACCTTGTTCACCTCGTCCTCGAGCTCTGTGTCACTGATGTCGTCGTCCAGTGCCTCATCGATCGTGTCGTTCATAATCTCCTCGATCAGCCCTGCCCTGGCCATTTCTTTGCTCATCGCCATCATGGACTGCTGAATCTCCTTCACCTTGACGAGACTGTTCATCTCTTTCATAATTTCGCCGCTCTTCTTGAGCGAGCCGGACATCTTCATCTGACTCACCTGGTTCTGCAACTGCATGGACACGGAGTTCATCTGCGCCTTCGAGGCGTACATGCGGTTCACCGCCTTGCGAGAGCGAATCATCTCTTTCGCCAGCATCCGCATCACCACCTGGTCATTCTGTTTTGCTGCTTGCTTCATCGACAGCTTTACCTTGGCCTCCTCGCGGCGGATCTTGGTGATTTGAAGCTCAATCTTGCGCTGCTCCGAGCGCAGACTGCGCGTCCACATGCGCACCTCCTCCTCCGGCGTCGTCCTGTGGAACACGTTACCGAATATGGGCATTATGGTTCGTACTGTTTTTCTTTGTTCTTGCCGTTGCTGCTAGTGATGGTGGTATGATCTATTTGGAATAGAGCGGGGAGGGGGAGGGGAGGAGGGGCCGTGTAAGAGCGTCAGCATGCGCACCCTGTGTGCGCGCGATGTAGACGAAACAAAGACGCAAAGGCCACAAAGACGGCCCTCGAGAGGGAATCGATAGCAGCCAATAGGGTGATATGAGAGAGGGCAAAAAACGTTTGTTTCGTTTTTCCCCTTTCGTGTGCGTATGTGTCAGAGAGGGAGAAGCAGCGCTGCTCACCAAACAAAACACGAGAGACACAAAGAGAAACGATGCCACGCGGGAAGGCGATGCGCCGCCGCAGGAAACGAGAGAGGCAAGGGAGAGGGGGAGGGGCGGGGCGGCATGTAGGAATGGGACGCATCCGAAAGATTGAAGTATAGAGGGCCAACCTGAAAGAGTTGTGGCGTGACGTGCATCAGGGGGCCCACAATGATTGAAGTGCCGAGTACACCGGCGTGGTCCGCCTTTGGTGTTGCTCTGCTGTAGTCGCGTTATATGGCTTGCCTTTGAATGCTCTTCTTCTGATGATCGGTAGCTTGTCGAAGCATGCACACACATGTCACGACTCGCAAAGTCCCGTCAAAGATATTGCTGTTGCGTATTCCTGTATGTGCGCCTTGAGCAGAGTAGGGCGAGACCGATGGAGCTCCTGCTGACACACTGTCTGGGAAGAAGGCACCTGCCGCGTTCACCTCCTCCTGCACGACAGAGAATGGGGGTGGGGGTGGGGAGTGACGCAATCTCGGAAGGTTTATGGAGGGGGGGCGAAGAGGACGGGAGACAGATATATCGGCCCATATATTCACACAAGCCGTGAAAACGTCAGCTGCGGAATCTCAGAAAAATAGAAACACCAACAGGCGCGCGCGGGCACTTCTCCGGCGAGCTTTGCGCGGCCTCCCGTACAAGCTTTGTGGTGATATAGCATCCTCGGCCGGTTTTCGTTTTCCTGCTTTGACAGGCGAGGGACGTAATGAACGAGAGCGGCGGGTGAGGAGGGGGAGGGGGCTGTCGCCGACAAGGGGCAACCTCACATTCAGTGCTGGATGTCGGTGCCAAGCTGTGCGGCCTGCTGCATGAGGGGCGGTTGGAGAGTGTAGCAGACCGGATCAAGCACGTGTGGCAGCGTCTGTGCACCCGCGACACCGACCACACCCGGGGGGTAGCCCACGTTCATTGTCATTACAGTGTCGAGCTGGAATGTGAGGGGAACACAGGTGGCGAGCAGCCGGCGTGCGCCTTGCGGAGTGACCAGGTATGCGTTCGTCGTTCGATGGTACTGCGGGACGCGCGCCACGCCCTTGGCTACCTGCATGTGTGGGCACTGTCTTGCTGTGTCGAGGCCACTCACGTAGACAAGCTCCCAGTCCGGCGGCACACTATTCATTCGGCGCTGAAGCTGGTTGAGAAACGGATGCGACGGTGATGCGGCGGGCGAGCTGCTGCCGCTGTCGTCGCTCTCCGCTAATGTCGAGTCATCTTCCAGCACAAGAAAGCATTGCTTGGGCAGCGCTGCCGCAGGCGCCTCCGCGGAAACGTTGCTCACCTTACCCAGAGCGGCAATGCGTGCCCAAAGGTGTATGTGACTCAGCGCACACCCGAGCGCCGCCTTGTTCAAGTCCATGCCCCATATGTGGTGTTCCGGGGGCTCCTTCAGTCGCCGCAGACCCAGCGCAGAGACAAACCGGCAGCGGTGCACAGCGTTCACATCGAGACGAGAGCCTTCAACGGCGGGAACGCGCTCCGTTCGCTCTGCTGGGAAACCGGCACGAGCACATACTGCTTGTATTGCTGTCCACCGATCAGGGCGGCGGTCAAGATTGATGACAAAGATGCGCTCCAATGAGAACGGGCGGCTAGCCATTTGAAGTCGCCAGAGGAGAGAAGTTCGCATGAGGGTCCCACTCCAGCTGCGACCACAGATTCAGTGCTTCAAGACCAAACGGTTGTAGCAGTAGCCAATGCCAGTGCAGGAGAGGACGACACACAACGGGTTCAGAGGCGCGCGTGCGTGGGTACGGCGGAAGCAGGTGTGCCCCTCTATCGACATCACGAAAGGGAGAAACAGAGGGAGCGAAAGGGGCGATGAAATAGCGCGCACATCAGCAACCGCAAAGTGGCGCATCGTGATAGATCGAAAACGGAAGGAGGGGGAGGGGGGCATATCACCATCACCATATTTTTTTTGGGGGAGGAGAGGGGAGTGGCGCAAAAAAGACGCCACACACCTGAGGTCTGTCACGCCTTGAAGGCTTTGCACGACGAGCGGCGCAGAGGAGAGGGCCTGGCCCACTAAACAAAGAAACCCAAGGGAGTCACTCCGCTCTCTCGCCCCTTGCCATTCAACACGATATTGTGAACGTGGAAGCGCTGCCCACCTCCACAGCCCCATACCGGGCATCGTCCTACACGTGTATAACACTCTGGCGTTCTCTCGCCCCTACCTCCCTCCCCCTCTCTCCAGCATAGGCGGTAGGGGTGGGGTAGGGAGACATTGTCACACCTCTGCATTCAGCAACTGTGGCGAAGAACAGCAACAACAAGCAAGAAGGGGGAAGGAGGGAGCAGTAGAGGCGAAAGGACGGGTGGAGGGGAGGGGAGGGGAGAGAGAGGAGACATGCGCAGGTGATACGATGAGGAGAGGGGAAGAAAAGGGACGGAGAACAGACGTGAGTAGTGGAGACTAAACAAAACGTAAACATATAATAACAAAAAAAACACCCATAAGCGCACAAGCGCGCACGTACACATGCAGCGAGCGAGAGAGAGAGACTCCGCCGCATTCGCGGCACGAGGGAGGTGCACATACGATCGAAACAAGGTTGCAGAAGACGTCACCATCGAGAGCTCACAAACGGGAAGGCGAAGAAGAAAAGGGGAAAAAGAAACGTCGGGAGACTTCAACGCCAGAGGCAGTTCATCGTAGATGACCACCGCACCGGGCCCATGATCTTGGAGGAGCACCCCAACGTCGGCGTTACAGGGATGACGTCGTCTAGCTTGTGCCCCTTCACGAGGTGGATGTACTTGCCCTCCTCCTCGCCAACGACAACTTGGAAGGTGGCCGCGAGAATGGCACTTGGCCCCGACAGCTCCACCTCCTTGTGAGGTGAGACTTGCATGAGGTACTTGTAGCTCTGCGTGCTGGCATTGCCCTCACGGTATATCAGGCGCAGCAGTGTGTTGGACTTGGAGATCATCATGTCATCGGCCGGCTTTACATATGTGCGAAGCCACTCATGATCTTGCTCCAACTGTTTGCGGCAGTCGTAGCGGTGCTTCAGGTTCTCGTATCGCCAAATCTGAATGTACTGGTTGACGCCGCCAAGCTGAACAGTCCAGCAACCCTGGCAGATGCCAATACGCGGACGCTGCGGCATGTATTTCATGGAGAGTTGGTGGAAGGAGTCGTACTTCTCGGGCGCCACCACGTAGGTGCGCAGCTCGTACACGTGCGACGCCGACTTGACACTGCCTAAGTGTCGACCACACAAGCGCAGCATGACTCCTATGTGTCCTTGGGGTTTCTTTTTCTGTACTGTAGATGGTTCTTCTGCGCTCGAGTTATACAGCGAATCGGAAGGGGTGATGCCGACCGTGTGCCGCAGCGGAGCACGGCGTGAAGTTCACACACTACACGATGAGGCGGATTCAGACCGCTTCTTTCGGCAGTTTACCGACACACAAGCACTACGAAGGGGCTACGCCGATGGTCAGGTCGACAAGGTCGACTTCGCGAAGAAGGTGCGCTGACTGTAGTTCTTCTTTGGCCTCTTTGTAGGCGTAAGCGCTTGCTTGTGGTTACGGTAAAGGTGCGACGCGGTGCTTCTTCGTGTTTTTTCGTTTTGGCACGTCTTGTTCGCATGTAACTCTACTTAGAGAGAGACAGAGATGCATCCAGGGTCACATGTAAGACCGTTTGGGCAGAGAGAGGGAAGAGGTGGGCGTGACGTGGCGCTCAAAGAGGGCACAGGGACCTTTTTTTTCTCGGGTGGAGGGAGGGGGGAGAAGACGCGGTAGAGAGCGAGAGTGGTGCGCGTCTTGAGGTGACCCGCCTCGGAACCAGTAGCGCGCATCCAGGGTCGATAAAGGTCATGGCAGAGGACCACCGTAATCAAAGGTTGAGGTTCATGTTGCTCACCTGTGCAGACTACAAAGGTGCCGCGCGAACGTTGCAGACAGCACCCGACAGGTTAGAAGCCGCCCTCACTAACACCAAAAAGTCCGCCTCTTCGACTCCCCACGTCTTTCTCCTACGGTGGCACGGCGTGGCCCTTCACTCTGGACACCGACATACCCTAACCCCTTCCTCGAATCACCGCCGCTGCAAAAAAAACGCGGATGTGCGTCTCCGGGCAGCTCTGAGAAAGATGTACGGAGAGAGGCAGTGGTGTGGAGGACGGAGATGCAGATGTGGGAGGCAGTCGAATCACGGAGTGTTTTTTTATCTGTGTTCGGCTGTCGGCAAGTCAGTGTGAGACTTGGGCTATTGCAGAGCTGTTCGAGCATATCAAGGCAGCAACATCGTGTGCGTGTGCGTGTGTGTGTGCGTGTATGCGTGCTGCCGTGGCTGAAGGGAATGAAAGCATCTACGAAAAGAAGGCGGGTGAAGAGGTCCATCAACACAAGGGGAGAAAACAGCCAGCAACACAAGACACCGCAGGTCGGATACAGTGCTGCAGCGGTGATCGCTCGCTCTCAGCTTCGAACGGGTGTAGGGGCGAGGCGGAGGGGGACAAGATCGGGCGCTGTACCTAGTTAGTTTACAAGAGTAGAACAAGCAAGGACAAAAGACAGGCGCGGCGAATCATCGACAAGGCATAAGCATACAGAGAGGGCAACACAACACAGCAAAAAAAGGAACGAAGCATAGCACAGGAGGAAACAGCACATACATGGAGCATTTTGTGCTACCTTAAACACACATATATATATAAGGGTACCAATGCATCGCTGTCACGAGTCGCGCACAGGATCAAAGCAAGTAAACCAACGCAACCCACAATGGCCGCTGCATTTTTTTTAATTCCACGGCACCACCACAAGCGCCGTATACACCGGTGCACTCCAACAGCGAAACAACCATGTGCAATGCAGATCATTCAAACACTTCCTCGCCCACCAAGAGAACCCGGGTCGCGCAACCTTGTGAGGGGTTAAGGGGGAGGGGAACACCTCTCATCTCTCCACCGGTAACGAACGCGTGCATGCATGCGCGTGTGTAAGGGTGGGAGTGGGTGGGTGGGAGGAGGACGGCCGCGGCTAAGAATCGCGTCGAGATAACATACGACACACGCACATGAGCACACATAAAAAGAGAGGATAAACAACTAGAGAGACACGGACCCGCTTACCAATTCTGCTGGGCAAAACATCTGTGGCGAGGTAGCCAGTGCCTGCATGTGCGTGTCTGTGTGACCTTGCGATGCCGGAAAAAGTGGAGGAGCAGCGCGCATCCACATACACGCACTCCCGCTTCGCCAAACCTTTTCCTTCCCCATCCGCATCATCGTCTCACGACCGCTTGAGGCATCCTGATAACGTTTACAAGGCAAAGCCACCAGAAGCGCTTGGGAAGCGCGAAAGAAATGTTTACGAGGGAGGAGAAGAGAAAGGCAGGCTAGCAAGAGAAAAGCCCACTTCGTGTGGGGGGCATAGCGACGCCTCTGCATCCCCGTCTTGCTTGTAGGAGGTGGGGAGGTAAGCCTGGACCTCATTGAAAGACCATCTCGCAGATGATCTCCTGCTCTTTGTCGTGCTTGCTCTTGTACCCGGTTGACGGGGCCGCTGTGATGGTGCGGCCGGCGTAGCGCAGCTCCCGCTCGCCCTTCGTGTACTCATCGATGCGCGGCTCGACGTGGGCCCAGGATCCCATGTTCTTCGGCTCTTCCTGCGCCCACATGAGCTCCGCCTTCTCATACTCGGCAAGCAGCTGCTGCACCTCCGCCACCGGGAACGGCGAGAGCTCCTCTACACGCACGAGCGCAACATCCTTCACGCCCTTCGTCTCCCGATACTTGTTGAGGTAGTGGTAGATTTGGCCAGTGCACATCACGAGGCGACGCGCCTGGCTGGCCGGAACGGATAGGTCTGGGATGACCGGCTGAAACTCACCGCTCGTAAACTCCTCCAGCGTTGAGACGTTCGGCGCGCGCAGGTACTTCTTAGAGAAAAAGATGATCAGTGCCTTGCGGAAGTTGCGCTTCTGGTGGCGGCGCAGCAGGTGGAAGTACTGGGCCGGCGTGCTCGGGTACGTGATCTCCCAGTTGATGCGGTGGGCCCGCTCCTCCTTGCTGTAGGCCGGCGTCGTCACATCCTCGCTGCTCATCTGCAGGAAACGCTCGAGGCGTCCGCTGCTGTGCTCGGCGCCCTTTCCGTCGTACCCGTGCGGCAGCGTCACGATGCACGACTGTTGCTGGTTCCATTTGGACTCGCCAGCGCTCAGAAACTGGTCGAACACGATGGTGGCGCCGTTTGCGAAGTCGCCGTACTGAGCCTCCCAGATGACCAGCGAGGTGGGGTCGTAGAGTGAGTAGCCGGCGGCGTAGCCGAGCATGCCGTACTCGCTAAGCGGGCTGTTGTTGATGATCATCCTCCCCTGGGTATCGCTGATGTGCGCCAGCGGGACATAGGTGCGTTCCTGACTCTGGTCGTGGATAACGGCGTGCCGTTGCGCAAACGTACCGCGCTCGACATCCTCGCCGGTGACGCGCACCTGATGTCCTTCCAGCAGCAGCGACCCAAACGCCAGCGCCTCAGCGGTGCCCCACTCGATGCCCTCGCCGGTCTCAATAGTCTCGTTTCGGCGATCCAGCACCACCTTCAGCTTTGGGTGTAGCTGGAAGCCCTCCGGGTACGTCTTGAGAGTCTTCAGGACCTTGTTCACCGTCTCCTGCGTGATGGCGGTGGGGTGCTGCGTCACATTGCCGAGCTCGTCGGAGTACTTCATGCACTTCCACTTGTCGGGGATGCTCTTCTTCAGGTACTCGGCGTAGTTCACCTGCGCGGCGGCCTCCTGGTAGCTGCCGTAGCGCGCCTTCTCGTCAATCGCCTTCTGCGTCGACTGCTGCGGCGTCACGATGCCCTGGGCGATGAGGGCGTCCGTGTACCGCTTGAACACATCTGGCGTGGCACGCACGCGCTCGTACATGAGTGGTTGGGTGATGCTCGGGTCGTCATTCTCATTGTGGCCGAAGCGGCGGTAGCACACGAGATCAATGACGACGGACTTGTGGAATCGCGCCCGGTACTCGGCCGCAAACTCGAACACACGGACCACCTCTTCAGGGTAGTCGCCGTTGACGTGGAGAATCGGGCAGTTGTAAACGCGGCCGAGGTCGGTGCAGTACGCGCTGCTGCGGCTCGACTTTGGGTCCGTGGTGAAGCCGATCTGGTTGTTGCACACCACATGCACCGTGCCGCCCGTGTCCTGCTCGCCAACTTCACTAATGCACATTGTCTCAAAGGCAACGCCTTGGCCGGCAAAGGCCGCATCGCCGTGGATTTCGATCGGCAGCACCTTCTCGCGGCCCTTCTCACCCAAGGACACCTGCATCGCCCGTGTGTAGCCCTGCACGAAAGGGTTGACAGCCTCGAGGTGAGACGGGTTGTACAGCATCTCCGTCTCCATCACCTTTCCAGAATTCAGCTTCAGCTGCCCACGGTAGCCGAGGTGGTACTTCACATCGGATTGGATTTGGAACGGGTGTAGCTCCTGTCCCGTTACACCCACAAACTCCTTCAGGATGACCTCGAAGGGCTTGCCGATGACATGGCACAGCACGTTCAGGCGGCCGCGATGGGCCATGCCGAGGTTGATTGTCTGGACGCCAAACTCAGACGACTTCTCCAGCAAGGCGCGGAGGCCGGCCACCATGGTCTCTGCCCCGTCACAGCCGAAGCGCTTCTGAGTCGAATATTTGCGCTTGAAGAAGTCCTCGAAGAATACGGCTGAGGCGACCGTGTCCCAGATGCGGAGCCGCTCCTCTCTGCTCATCGGGCGGTGCAGTACGCTGGAGCCGTCTTTGAGTTCGATTTGGCTGCGAACGAAGCGCTTGGCGTCGCCGTCGGTGAGGTGCACCAGCTCAAAGCCGATCTGACCGCAGTAGCGCTCCATCAGCAGCTCGTGCAGCTGACGGATCGTCATCGGGGGTGAGGAAGTGTCATAGATGCCGCCCATCTGATTCTGAAAGCCAACGCGCACCACGCGATCAAGGTCCTTATCGCTAAAGCCAAAGTACGCGAGGTCCAGCCGCACCATCTCCTTGTACCGCCGTGACGGCGTGCGCTCGGTGACGTCAGTGTCCATGTAGTTCAGCGGATCCGTTTGCGCCATCAGATGGCCACGGTCCTCGAAGGTATGGATCATCCGAATGAGGCGACCACAATCAGCCAGTGACTGCTTCACTACCGTCTCGTCGCTGCTATCCGTCGGCAGCACGCAAATCGGTGTGTCAAGGAGCGCGTGGTCGTAGTTGCCGAGGTCGCTGCGAGAGAAGAGTTCCGCCCACGACGCGTCCACTGAAGCCGGATCCCTCTTCCACTGCTGGTAAAGCTCGTCCATGTACATGGCCGAGGTGCCGCTCAGGAAGCTGTCGTTGTCGAAGAGCAGCTGCCGCTCCGGCACGACCTCTGCGGCGTGGCGGCGTCCCGTGGTGAGAGCCGCATGAGAGACACGCGGGAACGCAATCGTGGGGGCCACTGCAGACACGCAGCTTACCACACCACGCACAGGCATCAATCGGCGCATCATTTTTTTCTGCTTTTTAAATTATTTGTCTACCGTTTTGTGCCTGCGAACCCGCGCCCAGACACGTGTGCGAGGTGTGTGTGTGCGTGTGTTCGACTCTCGCTCGCTCGCTCTCCGGCGGTGTCACGTGCCGGATCTTCGGGGAGAGAGAGAGCGTGTATAGTGCAGGGAGAGGCGGGCCTCTCCTTGTTTTTTTTCTTGTCTGGGAACTCTTCCGTGCAGGGCCTCGGCTCTCTACGGCGTTCTCCCTTCTCACCCGAAAGACGTCGCCGAGACTGATTCCTACTGAGCCGACTGCCTTTCTGCGTTCTCAAGCACGGCCACCTCTGACTCGAAGATGGAAGAGGCCTGGAGTGCACAAACGCGCCACTGGTCAGAGCAGGGAAAGTCCGTGAGAGACGTGCGAGGGTTGGCACGATGACGCGACGGAGAGATCGAGAGAGCAGCACCCGCAACAGCAAACACGCGTGTGACCAAAATAAAACAGAGAAACGCACGCCTCGCACGAAAAGGAGACGGAGGCGGAGCGAAAAGAAGAGGGACACGCAACGGTGTTTGTCAACGTGTCACTCACTACGGAAATTATGGAGAGGGGAGGGGGTGGCGGCGGTACGCGAGCAGCAACCACACCACGAGAAGCAATCACGGGAGGAGGGGAGTGACTGACTCTCGGACTCACCCCAGGGCACGTTTCGAGGGGAGCAGGAAAATGAAGTTAAAAGAGAGAACAGGACAAGAAAGGAAGAAGCTGGGTACGCGAGTGTGTGTATGGCGTGCGTGAAGCGTATGTCAGCCGTAAGTTCCTCCTCAGCAGAGAAGAGAGGGCAAACGTAGGAGAGGGATAACGATACAGGGAAGATACGGATACTGCGACTGCCATCGCTGCATGCTGCGCGAGACCGACACGAGCCTCACCACCTCACACCCACTGGCAGACATACAGTGAAAGAAAGGAGCATCGAAGTGCGAGGAACGGCTCTCTTCCCACTGCCCACTCTACCCCAAAGGTGAAGCGCGTATCCCGTGCTGTTTCGATGGTGTGAGAGAGGAGGGTGAGGGCAGCGAGCTCGGAAAGAAAACGAGAAAGGGGGAGGGGGCACGACGGCATTCGCATCAGGCAGCAGAATCACAACGCCGCCTTCTCTCCTCCATTCCTTTTCCGAGCGTCCTGGTTATTTTTCGCCATCTTGCATTGTGCTGTGGCGCCACACACACGCGCACAGACGTACTGCTGTCAACGGCGCAACTGTTGGCATCTGCCTGCACGCAAACACCCCACTGGTGTCCCTCTCTCTTCCCCTCCTACTTCCCTTTTGCTGCGTCCCTTTGGGCGATTAGTTCATCGATCTTACGCCACACTTTACAGGTGACACACGCGCACGCAAACACACCGAAAAGCCAACGAGGGCCGAAGGAGAAAGGAACACACCTCCTTGCTGGTCCCTGTCTCCTCATCTAGCGTGTTCCACCAACGCGGCGTTCCTGTGGCGCTTCATGCCCCGAGCCCCTTCTTCCCCTTGTGACTAATAGCAGACTCAAACTGCGACTCTAGGTTCGCGTTCATACGCTTCAACTCGACGTTGCTCGCGGCAAAAGTATTGTGGCGCGAATGCCCGCCAGCGCTGCCCTTCTCCTGTGCCGTCAGCTTTGCCCCGCCCATGAGGCGCGCAAACTTCATTCGCTTCTGCTCGTTCTGGTCGAAGGCGTTGGAAGAAGCGTATTGCCCCAGTTCGATCGACTTGGAGGTCCCCGATCGGTCTGCTGTAGCGGTGCCGTGAGACGAGGAGGAGAATGTTGGAGCTTCCGTAGACTCCTCTGTCCGGCGACGCTTCTTGTCTGAGGCGCCTTCGTCTCCGGCGGCGGAGCGTGCGCTGTGAGACTTGAGGGCCTTGCGGCATGCCTTCAGCTGTGCGTGCAGCTCGTGCTGACTGGCGTCGTTGTCGGCGCCGCGCTTTTGCAGCTCCTGCTCCAGGAGCCGAATCGCTACAAGGGAGATCGTCGTCAGAGCCTCCTCGCGTGGTATGTGCTGCAGTGCTTTCTCTGTGTCGCCGCCGCGGCACCCCTCGAGATGCTCCGTGGCGGCCTCGCGTACCTCACGAAGGCAGTCCTTGAAGGAAGTCATGGTGCTTGATGTTGCGCACGCAAAGAAAAGTAAAGATCAAGAGTAGGCAAGAGCACCAGCGCTGCTCTACTCTTTTTTTTTCGTGTCAGCGCTCCGACGCAAAGACGCGCAGCGACCCTTCTCGCACGCGAGCGCAGTGGCACACGTGTCCTTCCTTTAGAGTGGCGGGTGTGAGCCTGCGAGAGAAGCGCGAGTGACGGTGAACGCATCGTACATCAGCAACGGAGGCAGGGAAGAGGAAGGAAGGGAAGCAACATGGAGTACATGCGCGAGTGAGTCGTGCAGAGAAGGAGACGAGAGGAGGGGGGAGTCACACTACACAACACACGTACACACGAGAAGCCACACCGAGGGTGACGATCGACGCGCCACTGGATACGGAGGTGACTACAACACCTTCTCCCCCTCATTCCACCGCGTCGCTGGTGTTCACTTTCGTTTCGCTTTTTATTCTAGTGTACCACGAACACTTTTCAACGTGCGCCACAGAGCAGTGGGAAGGCGCCTTCGCAGTCAGCGCCAGCCTCATTTCACCGTCAGAGAGGAGAGGTGCACAGGGAAGAGAGGGACAGTGCGGTAGGGCAGTGTGTGGGAGAGCTGGAGAGTTGGAGACGGAGAGATGGAAGGAGGGGGCGGGTGAGGAAGCACCAGAGAATCGCAGCGCGTTCGAGATGCGGAGGATAAAGAAGCGCGTAGGGCAACCGGAAAAGCGAAGGCAAAACCGCGGCGGCGTGCTCGGTCACACCGAAGCACGCGCCTGTCACCCGGCGTGCTGGGGAACGGAAAAGGGAATGAAAGGGATAAGGGCAACACGACAGCATGAACCGTGAGTAAGGACCAGAAGGTGGCGAGAGCAGTCGCGTCCCATATTCCTTGCCCGGTGTGGCGGATTATAACGCATTCTTAAGAGATGGGCAGCTCACGCTCTTCCTTGCAAGGGAAGATGGGGCGCAGCCCATCCGTACACAGCGTCGCCGGACTCGACGTTCCAGAGCCCAACGACGTCATCATCCGTTTCCCTTCGCTGTGACTGCTGGAAGCCGCTGCCGCGCCCAGCAGTAGTCGTCCCGTGCTCCACGACTGCTGGACGACGCGGTCGCGCAGCTCTGAGTCCTCCAGCTGCTTGTACGCTTCGCGCCGCTGGCACATGGCGCGGTAGAGCGCGCGCTGATCCTCGTAGCGCATGCGTGGCTCACAGCTCGGGGCCGGCCCTTTCCGTGGCGCGACCTTGACAATGACTTTGCTCTTTTCGTTCCGACCACAGTACTTGGCCAGCGTCGCCTCCATCGGTTTGCCGCAGAACCACAGCGCTGCTTCATCCTCCTCGACTCGCTCGTTCGCCTTCCACTCGGGATCGAGAAGGGCACGGCAGTGGTACACGACCAAGCGCGTGTCTTCGTCCAGGTCAGGGTCCTCATGCTTTGTGTACAGCTGCTGCACCGCCGCCTCAGGACCGTCCGCGTGGGTGCAAAGCGAAGAGTACAGGGTAGCGGTGAGCGCGCGCAGCTCGCGCTCGGCGTTGTCGAACTCGTCTGCCAACACCGGATCCTTGGCGTCCTTGAGTCGCGCGTAGAGGCCATCGATAAGGGCTTGATAGCGTCCTAACACCTCCTCTGGCTCTTGGTTCTCCCTTGGCTCTGTGCTAGCCGTGCCATCGCAACGGTGCTGGTGCTGCGGCCACAGCGTGGCTAGCTCCTGGGCCGACATGAGCATCAGGCGCACATGATGACGCTTGTTGAGGATGTGTGCAATGCCCGGCACAATTGTGCCTGTAGAAGGCAAAGACGCGCACGCATGAGGTGGGGAGTTGACGTCCGCGGCGCCACGCGGCGTCTCCTCGGATGAGGAGAGTGCGTCTGTCAGCGCACGCTCCACTGTGAACTCGTCCGGGTAGTTAGTCCCCTTCACGACCACGAACACCATGGTTTCAAAGATTAGTGCAGGAACAATACTGCTTGCCAAACAGGGGCAAGCTGAAAGAGAGGCGGCCCCCTTCTCTGTGCGTCAGAGGAAAAGTGTCAACGGAAGAGGTGGGTGGCCGACGAAGAGGCCCTTGAGACTCTCCGCAGGCGCTCGACGGACGTTTGAAGTGCGCGTGCGCGTGTATTCTTTTTCGTCGTTTGTTTCCTAGAAAAGATGCCAGCAAGCGAGGTGGCCGAGGCCGTCGGGTGAGGAGGAGATGGCAGAAGTGAGTGCGGCGGCGTGATGGCGAGAGGGCAGGGCATCGCTGCATGTGCAATGACCAAGAGAACCAGATTGATCACTCTTCAGGTTCCCGTGCTTGTCTCGTCAGTTTTCATGTGGCTGTGTGCCCTTACGACGCAAGACAGGAACTCGGCTAGCGAGCTGGTGGCGCACATGCGAGAATTGTTCGTGCGCATGTCGCAGCCATACCCGATGGCGGAGCACGCGCGTCAGTCCAATCGCAGCACCGTCTGTGGGCGTGCCTCGAAGGGGCACCGAAGTCGAGCGCGCGTTCCTGTGCCCTCTGACGCACCCAGACCTCGCGCTTCTCTGTATCATCTCCTTTCACCTTTTTCGAAGTGTGTCTTCGATGACGGCCCACAGACATGCACACACATACAGCACGAGCTAAAGTTCGTCCCTCCGCTTGGCCTCCCTCGTGTTCAGGGAATCGGCTACGAAGACTGCGCGAAGTCACGCCAGCGAAACGGAAGGGAGGCAGCGAGGCTAGGTGTGTACCGT
Source organism: Leishmania mexicana MHOM/GT/2001/U1103 (assembly GCF_000234665.1). Classification (NCBI taxonomy): domain Eukaryota; phylum Euglenozoa; class Kinetoplastea; order Trypanosomatida; family Trypanosomatidae; genus Leishmania; species Leishmania mexicana. The sequence goes on from NC_018324.1 coordinate 1,344,249, forward strand.
TGCGCTCGCGTCGCGTAAGAGACGCTGACCCAGTGCTGTGTCTCGCAGAAGCAGCTGGCGGTCGCGTGCCAACGCGGCACTCTGACGCACCATATTGAGGGCCACCTTCTGCGCTTGGAGCCATCGAAGGGCGGTCTGGCGACTTGCCTGCACCGCCTCGCAGATCACAGAGTCAGCCTCGGTGCCTCTTGCGGTGGCTGCGGTGTTCGTCGACTCCACGCGCAGCAGTGCCAGCGCCGCCAGCAGGTGGCTGAGACGTGGCACGCTCACAAAGTGCTCTGCCGAGGTGCAGCGCTCCGGGGAAACCTCCTGCACGTACTCCCTCAGCAGACGCAGGGCATGCTGAATAGCATCGGCGGTACGAAACGGAGCTCGATCCATCACTGCCAAGCTCACCAGCTCCGCATAAATTTCCTTAGTGATCACCATCGGCAGCACTCCCGGCATTTCCAGCAGCGCCGCTATACGCTCCATGTGGTCAAAGCCTCGGTAAAGGACAACGAGGCGGAGCGAGAGCAGCGCCTCTTCGGCGCAGGCGGCGATGAAGGGGCCGAGACCTACTCGCGTTCGCGCGACGCAGCGCGCCGCTGCCGTTTCTAGTCGTTCCAGCGGCAGGGAATGAGGGCTCCAGCCGATGCTGTCACATAACTCCCGCCAGCGCGCCACCGCCACCTCGGCGGACGACGTGGACGAGGATGTGAAGCATTGCGCAAAGATAGCCTGGGCCGTATACGTGACCCAGCTGTGCGCAAGGTGCGCGCGCTCGTAGGCAATCGTGGAGTTGGTATACTGAGCAAGCTTCGACAAGGCGGGCTGGAAGCCATACAAGTGGACGAGTGCCGTCGCCCAGTTATCGACGGCGTCAGCCCCGACTTCGGCGGTCTGCCATCGTCGCAGCGTTGCCACACAGATGCGGTAAAAGAGAGAGTGAAAGAGCGCGGAGCACTGCTGGGCGGTGGCGTCTGCGCGGCTCACGGTGGCGCCACGCTGCTGCTGCGCTTCACTTTCAAGCTGCACCTCCAGGAGGCGGATCGCCGTCGCCAGCACCGTGATCGAGGTTGGCGGGGCAGCGACAGAGGTCGAGAGAGGCGCAGGCAAAACAAGCGGCATCGTCGCATCGGCAGGGCCCAGCAAGTGAAGCAGGAGGGATATCATAACCCGCAGTGCAGCCAAGCGGTCGGAACCGCGGAGGCGGGCAAGATGCTGCCACAGAGGCAGGAAGCCGTGAGTGGCTTCTGTGTGACGGGCGAGGAGCGTCCAGAGATCGCCCAGAGCATCGCTTGTCGTCCGCCGTGCTGGGGATGATGCGGAAGCACCTGGAGGAGACGCGGTCGCAAACATTCCTGAGGAGGATGTCACAGCAACTTCCACGGCGCCGTCGCCTGCACTCACGGAAGCGGAGGCGAACACCGGAGAAGTAGGCATATGCAGCTGCGCGAGGGCGACAGCGCTCTGCCTCGTGCGTGTCGAGCGAGTTGCCGACGACACGCTCGTGGCAGAGCTGGCGCGCGGACGCTTGAGACGAGAGGCCTTGCTGTCAGAACGAAGAGCTGCACCACCCTGAACAATCCTCAGCTGTCGTGGCTCGGGCGTTGCGTTGGGTACCGTCACGGTTACTTCCTGCTGCACCTCCACCACGTCCTCCTGAGTGGTCTGGGTCTCCGTCGCGTTCGACTTATCACCATCATCGGCGTGCTTGGCAGACTTGCCGATGCGACACTTCTTTGCTGGCCGAGCCGCAGAGGATGATGACGGCACTGCGACATCCTCCGACTTGGAAGGCGGACTCGGTGATACGGAGGCCAAGGTGCTGCACTTGAAGGATGCCGCCGCCGCTGCGGCGGCGGCCTGCAGCGACGTGCGCATCTCGACTGCCTCTAGTCGCTGCTCCTCCAGCTGCGCCTGCGCAGTTCGAGCCAGGGCCCGCTGCTCTTCCAACTCTCGAAACAGCTGCATGTATACCAGCTCATACGCCGCCTCGCGCTCACAGGTGGTCGTGACAAACAGCTCGAATTGCTGCTTGAGCTGCTCCATCTGCGATGCCTTCATCTCCGCCGCCTTCTGGTACTTCTCCACCTCTCCACGTAGCTCCTTTTTGACTCGCTGAACCGCCTCCTCAATGCGCGCGGTAGACACCGCTTGCTCCTGATGCTGCTTTGGGGTCGAGGCCCCTGCAGCCCGTGTGGAGCGCTGCGAAAGCGCGCCGCCGGGCTTGTCCAGCGGCTTCGCCGCTGGCGAAGCTCCGACGGGTACAGCAGCTGTGTCGACAGCCCTGCGCAGTGAGGATTGCTCGCTGACGGCATTCGATGCCGTTGCTGAGGGGGTGGCGGTTAAACTAATCCGCGCACGAAGCCTTGCGTTCTCTTGACGCAGCTCGCGGTTCTCCTGTGTAAGCCGAGTCACCTCCAGCTCCAGCGGATTGCCGGCCTCTAGAAACGGGTCTGTCATGGTCGAGTCGAACGATCCCTTTCACAATCACCACCTGAAGCAAACGCCTCCTGTGGCGCCGTGGGTACTTATTTATAGGGATGTATCGAAATGTGCTGAGGTTGTGCCTTCTGGATGAGACTTCGACGTCTCCCACCTCAACCTTCGGAGATTCGAGCAGCTCGTGGGTTAAGAGATCCCAATAAAAATGGGGAGTAAGTAGAGCTGCATGGTGAGTTGCCAACACATGTGCACACGCACACACACACAAAAAAGGGGGCGAAAAAGCAGGCGGGCGCTTGCACAGTCGCACGTCCGCCTCTCCTAGAACGTGTCCTGCTGTGCGAATCCCAGCTTCCACAACACCCCTCTGCCCTCAAAGCTCTTTTCTTTTCTTCGTGTGCACGTGTATATGTGTGTCTTCCTGTCGATTCCAGAGACAGACGGGGGAACGATTGATGAGGGAGCGGGCGACGCGGTGGATGAGCGACAGACACACATGCGCCTACAAGCACACCGAATGTGAGAGAGAGCCAAGCGGAGAGACGGTGCGCACCGCAAGGGCAGCGGCAAATGAAGCACCACACCGCTTTAGGGGACCCAGTCCTTGTACGTGTATGTTTGGTGGCTTGAGGGTCCAGCTTGGTGGCTTCACAGGGTTCACGAAAAGGGCTGCGGCGGACGTGTGGACCACAGCGCGCGGCGAAGGAGGACCGGGATGGGACGGCCCTTACTCACGCGCATATCGCGGCCCACGTGATGATTGGGGGGTTGTATTCTGTGGACTCATTCTCCTTCTATTCCTTGTGGCCAATTAAAAATGGCGGCGCGTGCAGCAGGACAAACGCCAGAGTACGCAACCCACACAAAGAGGCTCGAAGAGACCCTCACGGCAACCACCGCAAAAGGAAAAGCGGACGCGTCTGCGACGCATCGCGCCGTGCGCTTACTCGCCTTCATCATGACACTGTCCTCTGTTTACTTCAGTGACACAGCGTCATGAGTGCGCTTTCTGTCTCTGGGACACGTCCCGCATGACCGGCAGTGTTGTCTATGTCTTCGCCACTGGCGGCGGTGGCAGTGGCTTCGGCACTGGCGACTCTGGATTTCTAGTCGACGCGGTGGCGAGTGCCTTCTCCAGCACTGCAAGCCGAAGCGAGTGCCGCTTCACGAGGTGTGCCATGTCGCTGCCGTACTCGTTCCAAAGTGCGGACAACTCCGCGTTCTCGCCGGCGATGGCGCACCGCTTACCGGACCGCAGCAGGGAGCTCCTGCTACGGAGCTCCTCGGTCTGAAACTCAGCCTTCCTCACCTCGCTCTCGAGGGAAATGATGTAGGCCTCAAGGTCGTCTAAAATGGCTTCCTCCTCGCGAAGGACAAAGTCACGGGCAATGAGGGCGTCGGTGGCCCGCGTCAGTTTCTGAATGCGCTTGCTCGCCAACAGGACCTCAATGTTGGGATCCTCGTTCACTGTCACGGTGGCGAGGGCGACATTGAGCGGGCCTGCGCTCGGCTTCGCGGCAGCGGCAGCAGCACCGGTGCTGCTGAGCATGTTGGGCCGCGATTACAACGGAAGGGATAGAAAACGTGGGAGAGGCGATACGAACAGCCTCAAACTGATTAAAGAGAGATGGATTGGAGGGGCTGGGGGCAGAGCAACGGCTGATCAGCGGACCTCGCAGCCGCAGCACTCGAGGTTCCGCGACAACTACAGTTGTGTGCGTGGAAAGGCAGAGAAACGGGTGGGGGAAGGAGGAGACAGAGGAAAGGAAAAGACGAAGAGCACCCTATCTTTGGTTGCACATGTGCAGGTCTCTTGCGAGTGGCAAGCGCAAGAGGGCAAGACGAAGCTTGTCCTTGAGATACGCATAGAAACGCTGAAGAGCGTTGTCAGCGGCAGATGGGATCCCCAACCCCCGCGCCGCCCCACCCTCACACCTCTCCCAGGCTTTCTCAGGCGCTGATTCTTGGGGAGCGTAGGGGTACCACGAAGTTCACGCACGCCTTGCTCGCAAACACGGCTTCACGTGGTCCTTCAAAACAAAATGAAAAAGCGGGCGCGTTTTCACGGAGACGGGGACGTTTGAACGCCGCATAAGACGGTGACCAAGGGGGTGTACTGTGACCTACACACACACATATGCACACGAGCCCCTGCTCGCAGGAGCCCTCCGGTGCCTCGCACTCCTTCATCTTGAGCTTTGCAGGAGGCCAATATCGTGTCTTCCTTGTTAGCTTCCCGCTTTTTGTGTCTCCTTTTTGTTCCTTTTGGCTATGTTGTGTCGTTTGGCTAGAGAGACAACATACCCGCATGCTTCGCGTGCGTGCGTGCGTGAGCAGATGGGAGAGGGGGGAGGTGGGGGGTGCTTGTGTACAGATGACGCAGACACTCACATAATCTGAAGACACACACACAGACACACGCAAGCACGAGCAAGGTAAAAGAAGTGCGGCAAGGGCGGGTAAACGCTTCACGCAGGCACAGGGAAAGGGAGCAACACTAGCTGAAGTCGACTTCCTTGATGGTCCGCGTCGATGACACAGTGTCGCCACATTGGCTCCCTTTTTTTTCCTTCGCTCGCAAGAAAGAGCACGCCAACCCGTCTGGTGAAACGGCGAACTGTGGTTCGTGTGCAGTTTCTAGCTAGCAGAGATGAGCATTGTTCAGCAACGCATATCCGGTGTGTGTGTGTGTGTGTGGGAGGGGGGTTGCCCACTACGCCGCATCACCAGGCTTGCGCATGCGAGTGCGGTACAGCCAGTCGTCGTAGATCTTGCGCTTCTCTTCTACAAAGTTCTCCGGGTACGGCGTCTCACGGATCGCAGCGTTACCCGTCATGGCCATATACAGCATCGCCTGATTGAACTCCTCCATACGCGACATGGCGAACCCCTTGTGGTACAGGTGGCGGCAGTTCTTGGCGGCGTTGTACTGCCCCTCCTTGACGAGGCAGCGTGACGTCATCTCGTGTACCAAGTTGGCATGTGCCACGTACACATCACGCTCCCGCTCTAGCCAGTTCTTGAACGCTAAGTAGTGGTAGTAGTCAGTGTACTTACCATCCACCGGCGGCGGCACCTTGGCATTGACGTACTTTGTGCGAGGCCACCGCCACGACGCCCACCAGTATTCCTCCGGGCATGGATTTGGACGCGTGTGAGAGTCCACGTACGTACGCGGACGCAGCGGCGTTATGGGACTAGCCAGGTAGTCAAGGAGACTGTGGTACTTGCGCTCAGTGTTGTAGCCGAGGGTGGGCATGTCAGGGTCCTGGCCAAATTGCATCTGCAGCACGCGCGTGAAGCGCTCCACTGCGCTGCGCGGCTTTGGCATGGGCTTTTTCGTGTCGAAAGCCGGCAAGTTATCGAGATAGTCTTCTGACGCCATCGACGGCGCCTTGATTTTCTCGTACGGGGCTGTGGCGGCTCCATCGTGACCGCGGTGACCGTCGTGCGCGTGGCTGTCGCCGCCGTGCGCAGCACCAGCTACCGTCATGCCTGCGACTCGAGAAGAGCAAAAAAAAATTGCGCAAGACACCGCAGGCGCTATGCGACTTCTGTCGACGTGAGATCCTGCGGAAGTGAAAAACGTCCGGGTCTCAGTACGATTCCTTAAACATAGACTCTCCGCTCCCTCTAATGGGCGCGTATGTGTGCGTTGGTATCCGCAGGAACGCTTTCTCTCTACATAGATATATACGAAAAAAAAGGAAAAAGCACTTCCGCGTACACGAGAGCTAACAAGGCCTTTGCTACAGATAAAGATTGCGAATATACGACTAAAAAAAAAGCAACCACACACACATGCGCGCGCACTTCTCGCTCTCCCTCCTTACTGGAAGGCAGTTTTCCTAAAATGGTCGGCGCTTCTACAATCTTCTCGCTGGAGCTGCGAGTTTGTGAGTGTTCACGACTGCGATAGAGGAGGGGAGGGGGGTGCAGGACGGCACCGACTTCCTTGCTCAAGCCTTCGCACACGCACAGAGAAGATATCTGAAGGTGGTACCGCTGTGTGCGCAAGCTTGCGTAACGCCGAGACGGGGAAAAAAAGAAGAAAACAGAAACGCAAGCAGACATGTCGAATTGGCGGACGAGTTCGGATGCGTGTATTGCAGCAGAGAGAGGAGAGAGGAGTGGGAAGATTCAGTTGAACACGTGCGCGGGTGAGAGACGAAGACTCATCGCAACGAGACTGCAACGCGCAGACGGAGACGGATGAAGGGAAGGCGGGGCGAGGGAAGGCAACGGAGCAAGCCAGCCGCGCCGCACGCAGCTCGACAGCATCTCGCCCTATTTTAGCCCAGAAGCACAACATATGGGCAGTCACGCGGGAGCCAGAAAAAAATCGAGGAGGATGAGGGAAGCGGTTGCGCTTCTTCTCATAGCATTCATTCTTTCCCGACCGGTTGCATGAATCGTTTTCTACTCTTTTCCATCTGTCTCTGTCGTCGTCTTTCCCCTACTAAGACAGATGCGTGTTTTATTCCGTCCGAGAACACACGTATGTACGCACAGCACCTCCCCACTTCTCAACCCTCGTCCTCGCCACCGTATCCGGGACGAGGCTCATAGAGAAGGGGGTGTCAGAGAAAGAGAGAGATCAGCCGCCTCGTGCGTGCGCACCCAGGCGCAACACATAGACAGGGGTGAGCACCAGTGGCGTGCCGGAAGACAGGCTGACACATGCACACACAAACAAAAACCGAAGAAAAAAAGGATGGTGTTTCGTAGCGGGGGAAGGGGTCGGCGCTTCGGTGGAGCATGCAGAAAACACAGGGGCGTACATAAACACACACACACATATATATATATAGGTATAGATATAAGTGGATGGGTGTGCTCAGCGCAGGAAAAAAAAGCAGTGAAATAGGGAAGAGCAAGAGAGAAAGAGACGAAGATGCAGTGACAGTACGATGCGCGGGCTGCCCACGCTGGAGCGTCGAAAACGTGATGGCAGACAAGAGAAAGGGCAGAGGGAGAAGAGAGGGTGCAGTGACAGACGGTGTCGGTGCGTGTGAGCGCTCGAAAAGAAAACGGGCAGATGGAGAAGGGATGACAGCGCAAAAGACAAGGCTTTGAAGAACCTTCACCAATGCACCAGCACTCCTGCAGTGTGACGACAGCTTTACAAAAACTCACGCCCAGCAGCAAGGCACCACCAGCGGCGTCTTGTGCCCTTCGCCTCACCCCATCAGGACTCGTGTCAATTCTTTCGCAGCACCCATTCCCTCCCTCCTCTTCATCTGCCACCCCCTTCCCTCCTCCCCCCTGGGCGCGTGGAGATGACTCTCTCCCTTTCCATCTAATACACGCGGCGCGGTAGAGCTGGTGTGGGAAGAAGTCAAACCACACGCCTGAGAATGCAACATCGCGCACAGCCTCCTTTTCTAGACAGCTCACGTACAACGCGCAACACATGGAGTGCTGTTAAACAGATCAGAGGGCACCTGCATACCAAGCGGAAAGGAGGAACAAACGAACAAAAAAAAAGAAATACACCGCGGAGGCGACAGTGAAGAGGGCAAGCAACATAACAATGGAGAGGCGCTGGCGAAGGGCAGGACGCAGACACACAAAGAGAAGAGCGGGCAAGGCGCAAACCCTCTCACCACAGCGCAAGCAAACCAAAAAAGCCGTCAGCACCTCTTCTCACCAAAGTAGAACGGCATCCACGTCCTCTCACTCCGTGCGGCTTGCTAATTTTCTGCAAATCCGGCACGCTCCTCGCGGATGAAATCGTGCTCCAACTCTTTCCATGAGAACGACACGTACCTGGAGAAGCCATCACTCCATCTCCTCACGACCCCCTTACGCGTCACGACAACCACCTCAGCCTCTGGCGACTTCATCATGGCCGCTACAAGTGTATTCCCTACTGAGCGAAACGACCCGCTATCACAGCACCTAGACAAGGACAACCGACACGACCCTCGAACAAGTCTAAGATCACACACACACAATTTCTAGGATAATATTTCCAGTAGACATTGCCCTCTCACCACTCCAATACAATTTGCACTCACATAGCACAGCGACAGAGAAGCGGTCGCAACACAACACAACCGTGAACATTCACCCCTTCAGCATCACCGAACCGAAAATAACAGTAATAAAACCATGCGCTACAAAGTTACAGAAAAACCAACTTGACAGCCGCCGCGCAGGCGCAGCACCAGGTGCAGCGTGGACTCCTTCTGGATGTTGTAGTCCGACAGCGTGCGGCCCTCCTCCAGCTGCTTGCCGGCAAAGATCAGGCGCTGCTGGTCCGGCGGGATGCCCTCCTTGTCCTGGATCTTGGCCTTCACGTTCTCGATCGTGTCGCTCGGCTCCACCTCCAGCGCGATCGTCTTGCCGGTCAGCGTCTTCA